>NC_134487.1:285197962-285242962 GCF_040206685.1 Ascaphus truei
GCGGCTGTGCCCACCCATGATGACATCATCCAAGGGGTACCCACACCCACGGCAGTACAGGGGCATGCCCAGACAGACACCGCGCACAGGAAATACGGTACAGAAATCACTCGCAGTTATTAGACCAATTTGTATGTAGTGCTGACGGTGTATACAGGACTTTACAGCCGGACTGTCACGGGCAGGGGGGATTCCGTCCTCATGGGATTCCGAGACGGGAAATTCAGTGTGAATGATGCACAGTAAAAAGAGGGAGAGCCGGGGAGGGCTGTGAGCAGGTGAGAGGGAGGGAGAGAGCAGGCACTGGTGAGGGGGAGGGAGGGCTGTGAGCAGGTAAGGGAGAGAGCGGACACATTGAGAGAGAGGGTTTTGGAATAAACAGGAGGGGAGAGTGTACAAGAAAGGAGAGAGCAGTTGATGGATTGGAATAAATGCAAACACAATAGGGACAGACGAAGATAAAAGGAGAGCTAAGAACAGGAGCAGAGCAGCGGCCATGAAGAGGAGAGAAAGATACACAACTATAGCACTATAGCCCCCAAAATTAGTGCATATAATATATAAATTATATGTTTACAAATAACGTATTATAATGCAAATACAAAATGAATTATGATAAATTATATACGTGCAACAAGTGTAGTGACCACTTAATGGCCAAGTCCTGCAGCCAGGCGGTCCATAGGATTATCCAAATCCTATCACGAAAAGGCTTTGCAAAAACTCTCCTGCTCAGCGCTGGACTTCACTCCGCGCTCAGTGCAGATGTATAAGAGACATATATAAAAAAACACAGTGTATATATTATTCTCCTACATCTGCACTGAATATGGAGTGAAGCCCAGCGCCGAGGAGGACAATGTTTGCAAAGGCCATGAACAGGAGTAACACGTATTGAAGGAGAGGGGAGTTCAGACTTTAGTGCTGTGATTTTATATCCCTGTTATGACCCCAAACCAGGACTGTCCCAGCAGTTTGCATAACTATGAGAGAGGCACAAAAAGGCCCCTTCAGGCATCCAGAAATGGGAAATTACATCTACGTTTAAGAAAAACAATGTTAACGATGAATTCACATTGCTCTGACAGGGAATCTGTAGCATATATATACAGTAAGAAGGACCCCTGTTTATCACAAACTCTGCGGTGTTGCCAAGCTCGATATGTGGGGTTTCCTGCATTGGCCGATTCTGGAAACGTGTTTCGTGTTAAACGAGACGAGTCCCCGTGTCCCGCTAACCTCCTTCCCTTCTGTACGAGTCCCCGTGTCCCGCTAACCTCCTTCCCTTCTGTACGAGTCCCCGTGTCCCGCTAAGCTCCTTCCCTTCTGTACGAGTCCCCGTGTCCCGCTAAGCTCCTTCCCTTCTGTACGAGTCCCCGTGTCCCGCTAACCTCCTTCCCTCCTGTACGAGTCCCCGTGTCCCGCTAACCTCCTTCCCTCCTGTACGAGTCCCCGTGTCCCGCTAACCTCCTTCCCTCCTGTACGAGTCCCCGTGTCCTGCCATCCTCCTTCCCTTCTGTACGAGTCCCCGTGTCCCGCTAACCTCCTTCCCTTCTGTACGAGTCCCCGTGTCCCGCTAACCTCCTTCCCTCCTGTACGAGTCCCCGTGTCCCGCTAACCTCCTTCCCTTCTGTACGAGTCCCCGTGTCCCGCTAACCTCCTTCTCTTATGTACGAGTCCCCGTGTCCCGCTAACCTCCTTCCCTTCTGTACGAGTCCCCGTGTCCCGCTAACCTCCTTCCCTTCTGTACGAGTCCCCGTGTCCTGCTAACCTCCTTCCCTTCTGTACGAGTCCCCGTGTCCCGCTAACCTCCTTCCCTTCTGTACGAGTCCCCGTGTCCTGCTAACCTCCTTCCCTTCTGTACGAGTCCCCGTGTCCCGCTAACCTCCTTCCCTCCTGTACGAGTCCCCGTGTCCTGCTAACCTCCTTCCCTCCTGTACGAGTCCCCGTGTCCCGCTAACCTCCTTCCCTTCTGTACGAGTCCCCGTGTCCCGCTAACCTCCTTCCCTTCTGTACGAGTCCCCGTGTCCCGCTAACCTCCTTCCCTCCTGTACGAGTCCCCGTGTCCCGCTAACCTCCTTCCCTTCTGTACTAGTCCCCGTGTCCCGCTAACCTCCTTCCCTTCTGTACGAGTCCCCGTGTCCCGCTAACCTCCTTCCCTCCTGTACGAGTCCCCGTGTCCCGCTAACCTCCTTCCCTTCTGTACGAGTCCCCGTGTCCCGCTAACCTCCTTCCCTCCTGTACGAGTCCCCGTGTCCCGCTAACCTCCTTCCCTCCTGTACGAGTCCCCGTGTCCCGCTAACCTCCTTCCCTTATGTATGAGTCCCCGTGTCCCGCTAACCTCCTTCCCTCCTGTACGAGTCCCCGTGTCCCGCTAACCTCCTTCCCTTCTGTACGAGTCCCCGTGTCCCGCTAACCTCCTTCCCTTCTGTACGAGTCCCCGTGTCCCGCTAACCTCCTTCCCTTCTGTACGAGTCCCCGTGTCCCGCTATCCTCCTTCCCTTCTGTACGAGTCTCCGTGTCCCGCTAACCTCCTTCCCTCCTGTACGAGTCTCCGTGTCCTGCTAACCTCCTTCCCTTCTGTACGAGTCCCCGTGTCCCGCTAACCTCCTTCCCTCCTGTACGAGTCCCCGTGTCCCGCTATCCTCCTTCCCTCCTGTACGAGTCCCCGTGTCCCGCTAACCTCCTTCCCTTCTGTACGAGTCCCCGTGTCCCGCTAACCTCCTTCCCTTCTGTACGAGTCCCCGTGTCCCGCTAACCTCCTTCCCTTCTGTACGAGTCCCCGTGTCCCGCTAACCTCCTTCCCTTCTGTACGAGTCCCCGTGTCCCGCTAACCTCCTTCCCTCCTGTACGAGTCCCCGTGTCCCGCTAACCTCCTTCCCTCCTGTACGAGTCCCCGTGTCCCGCTAACCTCCTTCCCTCCTGTACGAGTCCCCGTGTCCTGCCATCCTCCTTCCCTTCTGTACGAGTCCCCGTGTCCCGCTAACCTCCTTCCCTTCTGTACGAGTCCCCGTGTCCCGCTAACCTCCTTCCCTCCTGTACGAGTCCCCGTGTCCCGCTAACCTCCTTCCCTTCTGTACGAGTCCCCGTGTCCCGCTAACCTCCTTCTCTTATGTACGAGTCCCCGTGTCCCGCTAACCTCCTTCCCTTCTGTACGAGTCCCCGTGTCCCGCTAACCTCCTTCCCTTCTGTACGAGTCCCCGTGTCCTGCTAACCTCCTTCCCTTCTGTACGAGTCCCCGTGTCCCGCTAACCTCCTTCCCTTCTGTACGAGTCCCCGTGTCCTGCTAACCTCCTTCCCTTCTGTACGAGTCCCCGTGTCCCGCTAACCTCCTTCCCTCCTGTACGAGTCCCCGTGTCCTGCTAACCTCCTTCCCTCCTGTACGAGTCCCCGTGTCCCGCTAACCTCCTTCCCTTCTGTACGAGTCCCCGTGTCCCGCTAACCTCCTTCCCTTCTGTACGAGTCCCCGTGTCCCGCTAACCTCCTTCCCTCCTGTACGAGTCCCCGTGTCCCGCTAACCTCCTTCCCTTCTGTACTAGTCCCCGTGTCCCGCTAACCTCCTTCCCTTCTGTACGAGTCCCCGTGTCCCGCTAACCTCCTTCCCTCCTGTACGAGTCCCCGTGTCCCGCTAACCTCCTTCCCTTCTGTACGAGTCCCCGTGTCCCGCTAACCTCCTTCCCTCCTGTACGAGTCCCCGTGTCCCGCTAACCTCCTTCCCTCCTGTACGAGTCCCCGTGTCCCGCTAACCTCCTTCCCTTATGTATGAGTCCCCGTGTCCCGCTAACCTCCTTCCCTCCTGTACGAGTCCCCGTGTCCCGCTAACCTCCTTCCCTTCTGTACGAGTCCCCGTGTCCCGCTAACCTCCTTCCCTTCTGTACGAGTCCCCGTGTCCCGCTAACCTCCTTCCCTTCTGTACGAGTCCCCGTGTCCCGCTATCCTCCTTCCCTTCTGTACGAGTCTCCGTGTCCCGCTAACCTCCTTCCCTCCTGTACGAGTCTCCGTGTCCTGCTAACCTCCTTCCCTTCTGTACGAGTCCCCGTGTCCCGCTAACCTCCTTCCCTCCTGTACGAGTCCCCGTGTCCCGCTATCCTCCTTCCCTCCTGTACGAGTCCCCGTGTCCCGCTAACCTCCTTCCCTTCTGTACGAGTCCCCGTGTCCCGCTAACCTCCTTCCCTTCTGTACGAGTCCCCGTGTCCCGCTAACCTCCTTCCCTTCTGTACGAGTCCCCGTGTCCCGCTAACCTCCTTCCCTCCTGTACGAGTCCCCGTGTCCCGCTTACCTCCTTCCCTTCTGTACGAGTCCCCGTGTCCCGCTAACCTCCTTCCCTTCTGTACGAGTCCCCGTGTCCCGCTAACCTCCTTCCCTTCTGTACGAGTCCCCGTGTCCCGCTAACCTCCTTCCCTCCTGTACGAGTCCCCGTGTCCCGCTAACCTCCTTCCCTTCTGTACGAGTCCCCGTGTCCTGCTAACCTCCTTCCCTTCTGTACGAGTCCCCGTGTCCCGCTAACCTCCTTCCCTCCTGTACGAGTCCCCGTGTCCCGCTAACCTCCTTCCCTCCTGTACGAGTCCCCGTGTCCCGCCATCCTCCTTCCCTCCTGTACGAGTCCCCGTGTCCCGCTAACCTCCTTCCCTTCTGTACGAGTCCCCGTGTCCTGCTAACCTCCTTCCCTTCTGTACGAGTCCCCGTGTCCCGCTAACCTCCTTCCCTTCTGTACGAGTCCCCGTGTCCCGCTAACCACCTTCCCTTCTGTACGAGTCCCCGTGTCCCGCTAACCTCCTTCCCTTCTGTACGAGTCCCCGTGTCCCGCTAACCTCCTTCCCTTCTGTACGAGTCCCCGTGTCCCGCTAACCTCCTTCCCTTCTGTACGAGTCCCCGTGTCCCGCTAACCTCCTTCCCTCCTGTACGAGTCCCCGTGTCCCGCTAACCTCCTTCCCTTCTGTACGAGTCCCCGTGTCCCGCTAACCTCCTTCCCTTCTGTACGAGTCCCCGTGTCCCGCTAACCTCCTTCCCTTCTGTACGAGTCCCCGTGTCCCGCTAACCTCCTTCCCTTCTGTACGAGTCCCCGTGTCCCGCTAACCTCCTTCCCTTCTGTACGAGTCCCCGTGTCCCGCTAACCTCCTTCCCTTCTGTACGAGTCCCCGTGTCCTGCTAACCTCCTTCCCTTCTGTTCGAGTCCCCGTGTCCTGCTAACCTCCTTCCCTTCTGTACGAGTCCCCGTGTCCCGCTAACCTCCTTCCCTTCTGTACGAGTCCCCGTGTCCCGCTAACCTCCTTCCCTCCTGTACGAGTCCCCGTGTCCCGCTTACCTCCTTCCCTTCTGTACGAGTCCCCGTGTCCTGCTAACCTCCTTCCCTTCTGTACGAGTCCCCGTGTCCTGCTAACCTCCTTCCCTCCTGTACGAGTCCCCGTGTCCCGCTATCCTCCTTCCCTTCTGTACGAGTCCCCGTGTCCTGCTAACCTCCTTCCCTTCTGTACGAGTCCCCGTGTCCCGCTAACCTCCTTCCCTTCTGTACGAGTCCCCGTGTCCTGCTAACCTCCTTCCCTTCTGTACGAGTCCCCGTGTCCCGCTAACCTCCTTCCCTTCTGTACGAGTCCCCGTGTCCCGCTAACCTCCTTCCCTTCTGTACGAGTCCCCGTGTCCCGCTAACCTCCTTCCCTTCTGTACGAGTCCCCGTGTCCCGCTAACCTCCTTCCCTCCTGTACGAGTCCCCGTGTCCTGCTAACCTCCTTCCCTTCTGTACGAGTCCCCGTGTCCCGCTAACCTCCTTCCCTTCTGTACGAGTCCCCGTGTCCCGCTAACCTCCTTCCCTTCTGTACGAGTCCCCGTGTCCCGCTAACCTCCTTCCCTTCTGTACGAGTCCCCGTGTCCCGCTAACCTCCTTCCCTCCTGTACGAGTCCCCGTGTCCTGCTAACCTCCTTCCCTTCTGTTCGAGTCCCCGTGTCCCGCTAACCTCCTTCCCTTCTGTACGAGTCCCCGTGTCCTGCTAACCTCCTTCCCTCCTGTACGAGTCCCCGTGTCCTGCCATCCTCCTTCCCTTCTGTACGAGTCCCCGTGTCCCGCTAACCTCCTTCCCTTCTGTACGAGTCCCCGTGTCCCGCTAACCTCCTTCCCTTCTGTACGAGTCCCCGTGTCCCGCTAACCTCCTTCCCTTCTGTACGAGTCCCCGTGTCCCGCTAACCTCCTTCCCTCCTGTACGAGTACCCGTGTCCCGCTAACCTCCTTCCCTTCTGTACGAGTCCCCGTGTCCCGCTAACCTCCTTCCCTTCTGTACGAGTACCCGTGTCCTGCTAACCTCCTTCCCTTCTGTACGAGTCCCCGTGTCCCGCTAACCTCCTTCCCTTCTGTACGAGTCCCCGTGTCCCGCTAACCTCCTTCCCTTCTGTACGAGTCCCCGTGTCCTGCCATCCTCCTTCCCTCCTGTACGAGTCCCCGTGTCCCGCTAACCTCCTTCCCTCCTGTACGAGTCCCCGTGTCCCGCTAACCTCCTTCCCTTCTGTACGAGTCCCCGTGTCCCGCTAACCTCCTTCCCTTCTGTACGAGTCCCCGTGTCCCGCTAACCTCCTTCCCTTCTGTACGAGTCCCCGTGTCCTGCTAACCTCCTTCCCTTCTGTACGAGTCCCCGTGTCCCGCTAACCTCCTTCCCTTCTGTACGAGTCCCCGTGTCCCGCTAACCTCCTTCCCTCCTGTACGAGTACCCGTGTCCCGCTAACCTCCTTCCCTTCTGTACGAGTCCCCGTGTCCCGCTAACCTCCTTCCCTTCTGTACGAGTACCCGTGTCCTGCTAACCTCCTTCCCTTCTGTACGAGTCCCCGTGTCCTGCTAACCTCCTTCCCTCCTGTACGAGTCCCCGTGTCCTGCCATCCTCCTTCCCTCCTGTACGAGTCCCCGTGTCCTGCCATCCTCCTTCCCTCCTGTACGAGTCCCCGTGTCCCGCTAACCTCCTTCCCTCCTGTACGAGTCCCCGTGTCCCGCTAACCTCCTTCCCTTCTGTACGAGTACCCGTGTCCCGCTATCCTCCTTCCCTTCTGTACGAGTCCCCGTGTCCCGCTAACCTCCTTCCCTTCTGTACGAGTCCCCGTGTCCTGCTAACCTCCTTCCCTTCTGTACGAGTCCCCGTGTCCTGCTAACCTCCTTCCCTTCTGTACGAGTCCCCGTGTCCTGCCATCCTCCTTCCCTCCTGTACGAGTCCCCGTGTCCCGCTAACCTCCTTCCCTTCTGTACGAGTCCCCGTGTCCCGCTAACCTCCTTCCCTTCTGTACGAGTCCCCGTGTCCCGCTAACCTCCTTCCCTCCTGTACGAGTCCCCGTGTCCCGCTAACCTCCTTCCCTTCTGTACGAGTCCCCGTGTCCCGCTAACCTCCTTCCCTCCTGTACGAGTCGCCGTGTCCCGCTTACCTCCTTCCCTTCTGTACGAGTCCCCGTGTCCCGCTAACCTCCTTCTCTTCTGTACGAGTCCCCGTGTCCCGCTAACCTCCTTCCCTCCTGGACGAGTCCCCGTGTCCCGCTAACCTCCTTCCCTTCTGTACGAGTCCCCGTGTCCCGCTAACCTCCTTCCCTCCTGTACGAGTCCCCGTGTCCCGCTAACCTCCTTCCCTCCTGTACGAGTCCCCGTGTCCCGCTAACCTCCTTCCCTCCTGTACGAGTCCCCGTGTCCCGCTAACCTCCTTCCCTTCTGTACGAGTCCCCGTGTCCTGCCATCCTCCTTCCCTTCTGTACGAGTCCCCGTGTCCTGCTAACCTCCTTCCCTCCTGGACGAGTCCCCGTGTCCCGCTAACCTCCTTCCCTTCTGTACGAGTCCCCGTGTCCCGCTAACCTCCTTCCCTCCTGTACGAGTCCCCGTGTCCTGCCATCCTCCTTCCCTCCTGTACGAGTCCCCGTGTCCTGCCATCCTCCTTCCCTCCTGTACGAGTCCCCGTGTCCCGCTAACCTCCTTCCCTTCTGTACGAGTCCCCGTGTCCCGCTAACCTCCTTCCCTTCTGTACGAGCAGCCGTCTGCACCCGGCATGTACGCTCCTCCGAGAGGCTCAGACCCCGGCCCGGGATACAGAGCTCCGAGACTTCCGGAACCGCACCTGGGGGATCCCGTTCAGCAAAGCCAGAACTACAACATGCAGGTAACCCTACTCCTCAACTGCCCAGGTTCAACCCCCTATATGCCTATGTTATTTTAATGCATATAATCGTATTTAGCCCCCTTAAGTCCTGATCCTTTTTTATTTTTTAATTATTATTATTATTTGTAAATGTTTTTTTCTTGTGTTAGAAGTGCAAGATTAGGAAAATACCTTTAGACGCACTGGGCTCCGGGGAGAGCTTCATGTTAACCTGCCGGAAACTTAATATGTCAAATGCTCATATCTCCTGAATGGGGCATCAGATTTTAGAGTATGGCAGGGGTTCTCAAGACCCTCCCCAACAGGTCAGGTTTTCAGGATATCCCTGCTTCACCAAAGGTGTTGCAGTTGAAGATTGAGCCACATGTGCTGAAGCGGGGAAAGCCTCTTAATAAATGCAACGTTTGTAGTGATGGCTCCTCTTAAGCCCCTCTCGTTCTCTCATCGCAGCCCCCCCCTCGCACCCCAGATCTGCGCAGTCCTGAAACGTCGGAGAACAAGGATACGGATTTCAGACAGATGCAGGGACCATGTAACGCCCCCACCTCTCCCAGGATGCACCCCCAAGCACCGTTCTCTGTGGGGTACATGCCCCAGGCAAGACCCCCCATCGTGGACGGCAGAGTCCTCCCGCCAGGCCCCGTCTGCCCCCCTTACAGATATGGGCTTCCGCCTGCCACATGGAATGCAAGCGGCCCCCCGAACCCAGCGCAGAGGGCCGGGCCTCACCCCTTCCCACAATCCATGGACCCTCACATGGCGAGACCCCCGGGATCAAACTACAATGGCCAACATGCCTTTGGCTCCCAGGGGAATTCCATGCTGGTCAGTCCCGAGATGGTGGCCATGCAGAGGCTGTCGTCCCTCGCTTGCCTGCCAGGCTCTGCCTACCCCCCGCACCCATCGCCTGTCTCCTACCCACCCCAAGGAAGGCCGTGTGCAAAGAACGCAGAAGACGGGTACCAGCTCCCTGCTAACAGAGGGGGAAATAAAGCCGCACCAGGAGCGAGAGGTAGGGTGGATTCATGTTTAAATGTGACGGGCAGGACTGGTGTGTCCTGAGCTCTTAAAAGAGACGCATTATTTCCCCATAATCCTATATCGCACACATCCGTATATTCATTTTTGTTTTTCCAAATATTCGCAGGAATATTTTTACATAACAGAAAAATCTGTGCTTTTATTTTTAAACCACTACATCCTGAGTAATTGGGCTTCCTTAGAGGAAATCCCCTTTTATAGATGCAATCCAAGCGAGCAATATTTTTTTTTTTATTATTTTTTTTAGCAGGGGGTGTCCGGAGCTGAACCCCCATTAATTTCCGCTCCGGGACTCCCCCTGCTTCCTGAGATACATATTTCCATAGGGGATGCCTGTAGCCTCTCTGCTAGCAGGATTCATATAAATACTTGGTTTTGGTTAAAAATGGAATCAACCACCTATATTTAACCTACACACAGGCCCCTGTTCTGCGTTTTCCCTGGTCCCGCTGTAAGGGGCAGCTCTGATCGGGGCAATATTCCTCCTCTTGCCACATACATTGGAAATGAATCGGTTTTGCCTTCGCCAGCGTTGCCGAGAGTCTGGGTGTGCGTGCCGGTCACTGGTCACTGGTCCTGGTCACTGGTCTCTGGTGTGAAAGTGCACCCGGCCTTCACATTTCCCATGAACGTAACAGAGGTGAAAGGGAACTTCGTGTTTCTTTTGACTTTTCCTAAAACCAGGTTTCTCTGTTTGTCACATTTTTGCTCGTGACCACTGGACGTTTGGGGCATTGTCTTCATTGTAATATTTACAGTAATGGTCGCTAGTGGCCGTATTAGTCCCAGAAAGTGTAAGGCCCAATGAGCGGGAGTCATGAAGTCGAGATGCATTAAGGTCAATGGCAGTTACCAGTGTCCTGCATGGCAGCTTCATGATGTCTGTCCATTGTGGACTGTGATACCTTCTAATGGACCAACATCTGAATTATACAAGGTTGTCTCGTGCTGGGGTCTCCTCAGCAGATACTGTTGCTAAACACTGATACCCGAGGATAATACCCCCGGCCTCAGGATTCTCCTCCACATCCATGGATGAATAACACCAGAGGACAATACCTCAGCTACAGTAAGCGAAAGACCCTGCTGTGATGGACCTCATGGTCTAGGTGTTGAACCCTCTCCCCATCTTCAGTTTAGAGGTCACATCTGCTGAAGAGACCTCTGCAGTCCCCAAACCTTTTGCACAAGACAACCTCGTGCGATTGTTTCGTCATCCCATTTAAAGGTATCACTGTGTATGAAGTACCTTGTTATGCACACAGCTCTGCAAAGGAAGAGCTTCCAGCACAGTCCATGAGAACTGGTTTCTAAGAAGCTGGTCATTGTGGGGATGTTGAGTGGCTTTACTTTTCAATGTATTGAACCATCATTCAACCTTCCCGGCCAGGACGGGCATCACCTCACTGTTGGGAATGTGGTCTCATTTTGCAATGTACTGCAGACTTTAGTGGCAGCAAAGCAAAGCAAACGTACTGGTGTGGGGGGGAGGTCTTTTCCTTGATTTATGTATGTTTGTTTATATAGCGCCACCAATGAACATACACTGTAGTGCATATCTGGGTCTGAATGCCAGGGGGTTTGGAACTGGTCCTGACTTTCCGTTGTTTCCTTGCAGCTCTGTCTCCACCTCTGCAGTTGACACCGTGTGCTTCCAAACCCGAGGCTCCTGCTCCTACGCTGTCTGCACCTCAGCCTCAAGCCTCACACACTAATGGAGGTCACAGCCAAGCCTGCTCCCCTCAGGGCGGACCACAAAACCCAGAGAGTCCTGTGCCTGGGGCATTCCGGGAGGGAGCTGGCGTGAAGCCCTGGGGTCGTGGGGTTAGCGCTGGCATGGACATGGTCAAGGCCCTGCAGAACAGCCCTGGTGAGGGGGTGGGGAGTGGGAGTGCAGTAGAGGAGGGGAGGCTGACGGAGACGGGAGAAGGTAACCTGAAACCTGAGCCCCTCTCTGTCACACGACAGGACGGGGTCCGCCCTGGACAGGACTTGTCAGGGGCAGAAACAAAGGTTAACTTTGTCCCTTCGTACCCACCTGGGGGTCCCAAACAAGGGTATCTCCCAAACCACAACCCAGGGTTAGGGAGGCCGCCAGGGCCCCACCGCTCTCAGTTCCCCCCTCAAAGCTTTGGAAATGGTCACCCTCAAGCTCACCCAGGGGCATACCCCAGGTACCACCACCACCAGGGGGCAGCGTACACTTACCAGCAGACACAGCCTCCCTATCAGCCTTACCAGCGCCCTCCCTACTTCCCTCAGGAATACCCGCACTGGCAGGGTAATGTGCACCAGCCCCCCCAAAACAGGAGCAGCTACCCCCACCCAGGGGGGATCCACAGCATCCAGGGAGGAGGTGACCTGCGCTGCATTCTGATGCCCCCTGTGCAGCTGGAGGGAGAGCCCAGGGCAGTGCCAGGTGAGAGCAGGGGGCTGGAGGCTGAGGAGAAGGAGGGAGAAGGGGACACGGACAGGGCGGAGAGCCCCAAACAGTTCCTGGATTTGGACAGTCACAAGAGGCAGAGCGGGGGCTTTGTATACGGGGGTCCGCATGCCTGGGGCAGCACCAACTTCCGCCCGCACTCCGCGGTGATGTCGCAACCACCGTACCCACCCCAGCATCACTACCAACCTCGAGGGTACCCACAGCAGCAGCCAATTCACCCCCCACGCCACCCTGTACCCAGGCAGACCAACGGCCATGCTCCCTTGGCACCCGGCTACCAGCATATGGGGCAGAGCAGCGGGCACTTTCAGGCTGTGATGATGGAGCAAAGTGGCAGCATGCCTTCGTTCCAGGATATGTACCGACCTGCAGGGTGAGTACGGACAGCGGGCGGGGGAACTGGACACATTGAAGGGTCAGTGCCTTCTAGGACCAAAGTGTATTACTGGCCGAGACATGCTGACGGGGTCACATCTGGGTGATTTGTGGCTTCTTTTTTTATACCCAAATCTGACACCTATAAGTATTTGTTTTTTAATCGTCATTTTTTATTGTGGATTTTGATGTTCGGTATAAAATAAAACAATTGAGATGGTATAGGAGTGTAGCCGTGCTCACGTAATGTAACTATGTATCTGTCATCATAACTATGCACAGGACATATTTGACATACACGCACATATACATACGCATTTACATACACGCGCATATACATACACGCACATACATACATACATACATACATACATACATACACATACACGCATATACATACACGCACATATGCATATATACGAATACACGCACATATACATACTTACTTACATACATATACATACATACATACACATGCACGCGCATATACATGCTCGCACACGTACACGCACATATACACCCATATATACACTCATATACATACATGCGCATATACATACATGCGCATATGCATACATGCGCATATGCATACATGCGCATATACATACATGCGCATATACATACACGCGCATATACATATACGCACATATACATATACGCAGTGGTTGACAAATCACCAAAAAATCTACTCGCCACCTAGTACCAAACGTGTGCTGCTTGGGCCAATATTTACTCGCCCGGGGGTTAAATCCACTCGCCCGGGGCGAGCAAATGTATAGGTTTGTCGAACACTGCATATACGCACATATACATATATGCACATATACATATATGCACATATACATATATGCACATATACATATATGCACATATACATACACGCATATATACATACACACACATATACATATATATACACGCGCACGCGCACATGTACATATACACAACAGATTTTTATTTTTTTTATTTCAATGTCCGTATTTGAAATAAATGTGCCCCTGCCAATTGTTCCCGTTGCTCCCAGGCGGGGCGGGCGCGTTACACACAGGATTGAGGCTCTTTGCAATGTGTAGGTTTTAAGAACCGCCTTCTCATTTCTTGTCCAGGATGCACCTCCAGATGCAGCCGCCGAATTCCCACAAGGTGCGAGCCCTCCCCCCTGGAGAGCTGACGCAGAGACCCCCGGCCGTGCCGCTGGACCAGGTGAGCTTGGGGGGGGGACACAGCTGCTGCTCATGGGAAAGGTGGCTTTTGGGGGGGGGGAGGGCGGAGACGCCAGCAACACAAAGGGATAAAGGTGCTGTCCTGCTTAGCAGAACATAGTTAGAGCGCTCAACCATGTAACATCTTCTCTACCATCTTAAACCATTTTAAAAGCAGCTGTTGACTTGTTTTTTTGGGCTGGGGGAGGGGGGGGATCCCTGAAACTGATTCGCGTTCCCCCGACCTCCGAGGGGGACCTCCCCTGGTTACCAATTACTGAGCAGGTTTGTTCACCTGGCAAACATATTTGCCCACTGGACACAAGGGTAGTGGGGTCAGTCTCACTCTGGTGCGCAATAGAAAGTTGCGAATTCATCGGAAGACTTTCATGATCCTGCGGCCATATTTCTTGTTTTTTGTGTCAAAACCGTCATTTAAAAAATAAAAAAAAACTACAAATAGCTTGGAAACCAAGAGGGTCGCCGGAGGCTGAGGGTAAGTGGTCAGCTCCGCCGGACGCCTGGCCCCAGGTAAATCACAAAACAAATATGCGGTGGGATCGCTGCTTAAACATTGGGCTTCATAATCCTTGGTCAGGAGCCAAGGAAATCATGCCCTGGAAGGTTTATTTAGAGCACATTCTTTTGCTGGTGTTGGCTCTCAGAGGAGACAGCGAGATACAGTAACGGATTTGTAGAAATACTCAGGTGTTCCGGGTAAAGGGCTGAGATCCGCTGCCGCCTGTAAGGAAAACTTATAGTCTTCTCATTTTTAGGTAGGCAATTGTGACTTGCATCAGCGCATCATGTGTAAGCCCTATAGCAGGGGTGGGCAACGCCAGTCCTCAAGGGCCACCAACAGGTCAGGTTTTCAGGATATCCCTGCTTAAGCACAGGTGGCTCAGTCTCTGTGCTGAAGCAGGGAAATCAAGACTACCTGGCCTGTTGGGGCCCCTTGACTGGAGTTGGCTGCCCCTGCTTTATGATGGCCCTAATTACTGCGGCTAAGTATATGTAAAATATATATATATAGTGTTCGACAAACCTATACATTTGCACGCCCCGGGCGAGTGGATTTAACATTGTGGCGAGCTCCTATTGGCCCAAGCAGCACATGTGTGGTACTAGGTGGCGAGTAGATTTTTTTTGTTCGGCGAGTAGATTTTTTGGTGATTTGTCGACCACTATATACACAGACACACACATACACTTGCGCGCACACACACACATTACACAGACACACACATACACTTGCGCGCACACACACACATTACACAGACACACACATACACTTGCGCGCACACACACACATTACACATACACACACTGAACCTATGGGACGAGGTATTAACATGACACTTTATGCAGGACATGGGTTTGTCCTAAGAGGGGGAGTGTCCCGGCGCTGCAGCTAATTTTCTCCTTTCTCTCTCTTTCTCAGCAGACTTAACTCGTGGGTAAAACTCAGGAATGTAAACCCATCTCCCAGGGAGAGGAGAACCTTCAGCTCCGCAGAGACGAGATTCTACTGCCCTTCTAGGGCCTGTGCCTTCGGGGATTTCTTCCTACGGATCCTCGGATCCCCAAACCCCCGCAGAATGACTGCAGCGCGTGCTCGCTTAACCATTTCAGTGCCAGAAGGTGATCTGCAGCGTAGAACACTGCACCACCTCTTATAAGGTTAAGCCTGCCTTTCCCTATAGGGCAGGTGTGGGCAGCTCCAGTCGTCGAGGGCCACCAACAGGCCAGGTACTGGGAATATCCCTGCTTCAGCACAGGTGGATTAGTCATTCTGATTGAGCCACCTGTGCTGAAGCAGGGATATCCTTCAAGCCTGACCTGTTGGTGGCCCTTGAGGACTGGGGTTGGCCAGCCCTGTTATAGGGCATACGGGAGAGGCATACTCAGGAATATAAAGTGAGCAGCAACCCTTATACACTGGCTCCTCTGTTTACTTGTTTAGCTGCCTTTATTTTTCCGCCCCCTGTCTGTGTTGGGAGGTTTTTTTTTTCTTCCATTAATATATATATTTTTTTGTTCTGGGGAATGTTCTGTATATAGACTGTCCCGTCCCCATTCCCTCCATCTGCTGTGTCGCGGTGTGAAGTGATCACCGCGCTTTGCTGCCCCTGGAGACCAGGACAAGATGAGAGCAATGTGCGGCAGCAAGGAGGTTAATAGGGCTTGAGTCCGCCATGTTTCTTCCAGCCTCACATTGCACAGCCGACCAAGCTAAAACAGAGGCGTCCGAAACATGGCATATGCTGTCCCTTGATTGGGTTACTGACTCTCCACTTCCATAAACTATTTCTTGGCTGCTGTTCCGGCTGAAGATTAGGGAAAGGGCCTGTTGTCAGAAGTGTTTGCAAGCTACAGAGTAATGGGGTATGGGGCCCAGAACCTACACATCTGCTGCTTGTAGGGTGGTCCCCACATAGGAGGCAACTAATGACCGTGATAGGTTAACTAACTTACAACTAATTAACGCCTTATTGCCCATGAAGTCTGAGGTTTACTGCCCCTATCACTTATTTGCCCTGACCCCTGTGTTTCCTGTTGGTATTTGGACATACAGGGGGTGTACATAAATGTGATTGTGTCAGCTCCGCCACGCTATTCAGAGTTCCATTTGTAAATCAAATGAATGGAAGTTTGACCAACTTTAATTCAGAAACACTTTGTCTTTATTGAGGTAAAATACATCAGTCACGTCATTTAACCTGTAAGACATGTCACTGTTGTTTTTACATTGGTCCTAGCTTGGACTGCCCCTTTAAGGAGCTTGTCACTGTGACGACCTGATGATGCACAGCAGTGGGTATACTGAGGGGGCATCTCCTTTACATTGTACCATGCAGGGCATTAAACTGACTGCTTCCATTGTATAACAATGGGGTGCTCAACTCCTAGACCGCTCATGTTTTCAGGATATCCCTGCTTCAGCACAGGTGGCTCAATCGGAGACTCGATCTTCGACTGAGCCCCTGATTGAGCCACCTGTGCTGAAACAGGGATATCCGGAAAACCTGAGCTGGGTGGTCTTAAAGACTGGAGTTGAGCACTCCTGGTATAACCCCCAGGAGACTGTTCTTTTTGGGCTGTAACCTTAAAGGGATCCTATTGATCACCCCTCCTGAGCCTGTACGCAACTAATTAACCCATTCAGCTCTGGGCGGGGGCTTCAGAGCATTAGACGCATGGGCAGATTCAATGCGCTGCAGCTCCGACGGGGTTAATAAATCTAGGTTATCACTGGATGAGAGACCCTTATACAGGAAATCCTACAATGCTTTTTCAATGTGCTCTGTGTCCGGCTGTTATCAAATCTGTCCGAATAATGTATTTACTTTCCCCTCATTTTTGGGGGGTCACCCACTCGTGAGAAACCCCTGATGAACAACACTCATGTGTGGGCTCATCATCAACTACAACATTGGCGGTGTGCTAAAGTGTAGCACCCGTTCATGCATATGGCCTGGAGTGGGGTGACACTATATACATACATTATACCGCATGTGCCGTTGGAAAATGGGGTGGTTTCAGTTTAGAACAGTCTAAAACGGGGGTGGCCAACGCCCAGTCCTTCAGGGCCACCAACAAGTCAGGTTTTCAGCATATCCCTGCTTCAGCACAGGTGGCTGTCTTTGACTGAGCCACCTGTGCTGAAGCAGGAATATCCTTAAAATGTAACCTGTTGGTGGCCCTGGAGGACTGGAGATGGCCACCGCTGGCCTAAGATGTTCCTTCCCGTGTCCGAGAGACGGGCGCAGTGTTCTGCGTGTGATGTCACACATCGCTGTTGCGGTTGCTCTTATAAGAGAGGCCCGCGCTGGGACTCATTTGCGATCTGCCTTGTACACTTTTTTTTTTTTAAAGCCTGATCTGGCTTTCTAATTCCTTTTCAAAGCCATGTGTTTTCGGGGCCACATTGGCTGCGTAGGGGTTAATTTATTGCCTAGATCAGCGGCGCTCAAAACCAGTCCTCAAGGAGCACCAAACAGGCCAGGTTTTAAGGATACCCCTGCATCAGCACAGGTGGCCCACTCCAAATGACTTGAGTAACTAATTGGGCCACCTGCGCCGAAGCAGGAATATCCTAAAAACCTGGCCTGTTGGTGGCCCCGTGAGGACTGCAGTTGCGCACCCCTAGCCTACTAGACCAATCAGAATACTTTGCATTGACATGTGACGCCTGCCCCTCATCCCACGGAAGCCGCGTTGTTCTGGATGCACTGACGCTGACGCTGTTTGCATTAACTGCACAGTTTGTTTACTTTATTAAGACCCTGCTTTATAAGTGATCATTGCTAGGTCCCCTCTCCCCCCGCACCCTCCTACTAATTTCTTTTGATCATCATTTGACAGAACTAGAACCGCTGTCTGCTCCGGGGCTGAAACGCGATGTATTTCTGCCCCCAGATGCGCAGTTCCCAAGAATCTTATCTTTCTTGTTCCCTTTTTTTTTGTTTTTGGGGGTTTTTGTTTTCACTTTGTTTTGCAAATCGGCCTCAGTTCTGCGGCCCAATAGGAAGACAGACGCGACATCGGAGGGGGACACACATAACTTACAATGAGATGGTAGCCATCTTTCAACTCGCGCAAGAATACTGCCAATACCCAGAACTAAAAGTAGTGCGTCTTAAGCCCTGGGGACCCCACAGTGTAATAAAATTAATATTGGAAGTGGGATGGGATGGGTTGGGTTGCTGCTTTTGTGAAGGTTTCTAGCTATGGGATTTTGGAGGATAAGCTTTTCCCCGCCTGACTTTTTTTTTTTAGGAAGATTGCGTAAGAGGCAGTTACCACTCACCCCATCAACTCCCCGATCTCACTTCACCCTATCAATATTCCTGTGATGGACCACCCTCCACCTGATAAAAATAACTTTTTTTTAGGGTGCATTGATCAACCCCTTTTAAAGGCGGAGGGGTCCCAGGAACATTCTACAGGGGGCCGCCACGGTGCACCCCCAGAAGAATGGAGCAAATGGGACAGAACTGTGAATAATAGGATTTAACCTCATTCTCGTGCCATCTCCTTTCTCGTCATGGGTCAAAAGTCAATGATTCAAACGCGCATCCCCTACAGAACCGTTCAAAATGGGCCGTGGCGTTCTGATGTCACGGACCTTTCCGATGTCATTTCTCTGCCTGGCTGAATTCCCCGGACTCTCCCTGAAAATGTGAATTCTATTTATTTGTTTTTATAAATGTGTATATTTTGACCCGTCTTCTTGTTTTGAAACCTGCTCCGCACAACCTCTGTTTACCTCGGCGGTCGGTTCCACGCGTGCTGGAATATTTTGTTTTGGAATAATTATTATTATTATTTTTTTTCCCGTGTTATGTTTTTTTTTTTTTTTATATAATGAAGATAAAGTATGTGAGGGATTGCCTATTTCCATGTGAATTGGGATATTTTGTATAAAATGTGTTAGAATAAAAACTTTAGCAGAAATCAAGTTGTGATGACTTATCTGTGGGAATATATTGATTAAGAAAAATCTTCAGTGCTAGAGATGCAGGTGGCGTGTGAAAATTCTGTGTATATGTAAAGTATGTGTATATATGTATATATGTATATATATATATATTTATATATATATATATATAGTCAGGTATGGAGATTAGTACTCACGTTTTGATGCAGGAGGCAGATGCTTGTCCTATAGGTAGTATGTAGACATATGGTGACTAGGGGATCCTGATAGACACGGCGGCCCTGTGTCACGTTATACACTTTTTGATATCAACATTGCAGTGTGCTGTCTTCTTTTGGCTATCAGGATCCCCTGGTCACCATATGTCTCTATATATATATATATATATATATATATATATATATATATATATATGTAGAGGTATCAGTACCGTGTTAGCTTTCGAGATACACTGATCTCTTCTTCCGGCGATGTTACAATGAATGAAGCAAGGATTACTTAAAAACAGTGTCTCTTGGAATGTTATCTGTGCTGGTCCTTCCCCCGGTGTGGATGTGTTTTATGGCTAGAGGTGTCAAAGGGTAACTGAAAGCAAGTGAAGAAAGAGTGTGTATGTGTATCAGTGTGAATAAAAATGAATGGAGAGCCCACAGTATAAACAGTACTCTACACAAGGTGTGTGTGGAGTGAGAGGGATATAAATGGTGTGGGTGGGTGTGGAAATGTGAGAGTTTGTAGCACAACTAAAAGTGTGTGTGGATACTATGTGGTCCCTATTGGTGTATAGGGATGGAAAAATAAGGAGTATTAGTATGTGTGAGAGACAGCTGTGTGTGCATACATATAGCACAGTATGTACAGACATGGCCTTTAGCGCTCATGGGAAGAGTTCGCTAGTGTCAGTAATGACTCATAAAATTTCGATCTCTGTTTAGGCCACTGCTAAGTGTCCCGAACAGTTGCATAAATTTGTATTCATGCAACCGTCTCTCTTTCGGGGTTTTAAGATTACCTTTGAGTATGGCAACCCTCAGATTGTTCATCTTATGGCCAGAGTCAGAGAAATTTTCGCCAACAGGACTGTCTCTTGTTCCGCGTGTGATGCTGTGGCGATGCAGGTTCATTCTCTTGTTTAGCCCCTGCCCTGTCTCACCTATGTAGTAGCAGCCCCCTGGGCATTTCATGCACATGATGAGGTACACGACATTGCTGGAGGAACAGGTGAACCCTCCTCTGATTTTGTATTCCCGATTCTTGTGTGGTATTTGTATTGTGTCTGCTGTGTAGAGCATTGCGCAGGTTTTGCATCTTGGGTCCTGGCATGGTTTTGTCCCGCATTCAGTTGTACTGCTGTACATATATATCTATATATATATATATATATGTGTATATATGTGTGTATATATATATATATATATATATATATATATATATATATATATATATATATAATCCACAGGAGCAGCCGGCACTCCACTTGCAAGTAGAAAAAATTGGGTGCTTGTCCCATAAAGCAATAGTAAACCATACGATACCGTTTGAAGCACGAGATCAGGAGACAGCACTCTGGTAAATTTGATCACAAGTTTTTGTATTGAAAAAGACACACAAACCGACGTTTCGGTCCCCCAGTGAGAAAGGTCTCACTGGGGGACCGAAAAATCGGTTTATGTGTTTTTTTCAATACAAAAACTTGTGATCAAACTTACCAGAGTGCTGTCTCCTGATCTCGTGCTTCAAACGGTATCGTATGGTTTTATATATATATATATATATATATATATATATATGCAAATATAACTGATATATATATATATATATGAGAGAGAGAGAGATATCGCATCTACTTTCCCGTTTTCTTTCAACCCAGTCATATGCTGAGAAGTCCTAAAATATTTATTCCGAAACATTTTTGTTGGTTCTCTTAATGGCCGCTATTCAGATTTTCTATACATTACTTTGCTAGGGACGTAATTAAAGGGAGAAGCCACAGGGAGGCAGAACGGGGCACGAAAGTACTAGTGTAACAGGAGTGCAAGTCTGTGCGGAGTTGTTTCTCGTGTCACGAGAGTGCCTGTAGATCTTTATATAGCGCCCACGGCTGTACAAGGGAGACAATACAATGTAGGGAATAGTAATACAGTAAATGCAACAAAGGAAATCCTTGCCCTGGAAAGCTTACAATCCAAGTGGTATGCTCCGAGACTTGCAGAGAGTGCAGACAGAGTTCACCAAGCCCGCTCTCTTCCATCGCAAGTGTGCAGCGATCTCGGTGACTGCGGGGCAGGCCCTAGTGAGGTGGTGTGTCTGTAACACATTTTCCTGTGTCCGTGTGTGGGCCGCCAACAGGGTGGGTCTGCCGGGGTTGGCGTCCCGGGCCAGGTGAGTCGGGGGGGCCCAGCGGAACGGCACTACAAGTTGGGATGACCTCTGGCTAGGCCCGTCTGCCGGTCCTCTCGCTGCCGGGCCCCGGCTCTCCCTGAGCAACAGCCTGCATGCCTCTATCCCTCTGTCCCTCTCTGACATCAGTACGCCGGAAGCGCTCTCTGCTTCCGGCACCGGCGTGAGAGGGAGGCCTGTCGGAAACTCGGCGTGGGACACAAGGATAGAGGCATGCAGACTGCTGCTGAGGGGAGAGTCGGGTCCGGCCGCGAGATCACCGTCAGCTGGGCCTGGCCAGAGGTATTTGGAGCTGGGGGTCTTTTTATATGTATTGGAGGGTAAAAGTTTAAGTTGTGGTGGGTAAAAAAGTGACAAAAAAACCTCCACAGCAAAGCATATAGCAAATGGAAATATTACTGCATGTTCATTTGCATGTCTCAGACAGGCCTGCAACCCCGCCTTTCCCCATTATCACCCAGCACACAGCACTTCCACTGCAGCAAGGGATTCTGGGAAATGACATGCAAATGAGCACACAGTAATATTTCCATTTGCTGGATGGATGTATGCCTGCTTAAAATGCTTGTACTGGGCACCACGATGTGTGTGTGTGTGTGTGTTCCAAGTTCCTCTCTTATTAGAAACAGACTCTTCCTCGGGCGTTAAGAAGAACTGAACTGTTGACGTTGCTTTTTTGGCAGTCAAGGCCGGCTCTGCCTCTTGCCACCTTAACCTGTTCACTACCAGAGATTTTACAGTATATATCATTCCCCGTAACTAAGGGAACTACGGGTGCTGTCTTTACCTGTGGCTCACAGAAGGCCTAAGCCTCCGCCGCTGGGAGCCTCGGGTGAGCTCGCCTATCAGGATACAGCGCCTCCACCTGGGAGGGATCCCCGCGCCGTAGGATAACCCCTCACAGGAACCAATACAGTCAGTAAATAAGGATACACACACGGGTATAACTATCTTTTATTTACTGACACACACACAACACTATATACAGTACCCCAACACAATATCCACCACACAATGTTCACACCCCGGTGAGGGACCCCAAAGTACTGAGGTGCCCTGGGCACCTAAACACCCGGTGTGCACAGAGCCAAACCCACCCAAAGTGTGGAGTAGCGCTACCCACTGTGTATGGATGTTGATGCACCTGGGTACCTTCCTGGTCTCCGTCCAGACCAGGGTATATGGAAGATGATAGGTCCGCAGGCCGCAACGTGATCCCACGACGCGGGGTCTGCTGACTCCTCTCGCTCCGCAGCAAAGGTGTTCGCCTCTTCAGGGAGCTCCAGCTGGAGAGTGTCCCTTAATGTTTTAGTGTGCCTGTGGTCTGGTCCCAGACTGCAGGCCGCAGGTCACCGCCTGGCGTCGTTTCACCGGTGAACTAATACTACACAGTAATAGGGGAGCGTCCCTGCCTGGGGCCTTCCCTACAGTACTGTGCCTGGGGGGGAAACCTAACTAGGACCTGCGGGGGAATCCTGGCCTAGTCCAGGAGCCACTGGCACCCGGACACTACATCACCCCTTGCCATCCTCTTCCCGACTGAGCACGCGGTCCTTAGCGCGCCAAACCTAACTCCTTTTCTGCCATTATTCTAAGAGCCCTATTGGCTGTAGTGCCCCACATGGTAAGCAGCCCCTCGGGCTGCTGGGACACGTAGTCCCATGCGGAGCCGCTTGTAATTGCTGCCGCACTCTATAGTTGCTGCGCATGCGCACCTCCTGCATCGCGCATGCGCACCTCCTGCATCGCGCATGCGCAAGCATTAAAGATGGCGACCCCCCGCTTGTCGGGTACGCCGCGGAGCTCCACTCTGCCAGTTTGCAGCCGCCCCCTTCCGGCACAGAGGCAAGGCCGCACTTATAGTGACTGCGACGCTGCCGTCACACTGCGGTCGCTGAAAAAATCAAATTGAAGTGACTTCCAGCGATCGCGACCAAGCCGTCGCGCCTTCGCGTCGCACTTACTATAAGCGCACGTGACAGATTCAATGCATTTGTTTCGACGCGACGTCGCACCGCCGGCGCTATAAGCGCGGCCCAAGAGGGGGAGCTCGGCTACATCTATAATATATATGATACACATACATGAGTAAACATCAACAAAGCAGCACAAATAACACCTAGAACGGATTCATGGGCGTCTGATCCCACTGACATACAACAGGTTAGAGGGAATCCCTACCCAGGCACCTCTAACAGCAAAGGGGGTAACATATTGCATGTTGGGGGAGCATCTGAGGGTATCCGTGTGTGGTTTATGCGGGCAGGTTACACGTGTAACGAGGCGATGCATGATGCAGCTGCTGCCGTGTGAAACATGAGACGTCATTCTCCTTGGTCTGGACACGTGTTACATTGCATTGGAAGGGTTAACCCAGGGGTCCTCCACTCTTCAAGGCCGCCCTTCCCCTCCCCCCAGCAGGTCAGGTTTTCAGGTTATCCCTGCTTCAGCGGATGTACTGGAAGGTTTTTTTTCACTTTGTAATTAGTTGCACATGCCCTTTATTTTATATTAATATTGATTAGTGCACAATTTGAACCTTCTTTGTGATTTATTACTGTTATAACAACATATCACTTTAATATAGGAGCATCACTTTTTGTCACTATCCCTGCTTCAGCACAGGTGGCTCGGTCAAAGAGCCTGCTTCAACACAGGTGGCTCGGTTAAAGAGCCTGCTTCAGCACAGGTGGCTCAATCAGTGCCACATTCCACCACCTGTGCTGAAACAGGGATATCCTGAAGGGCGGGGTCTTGAGGACTGGAGTTGAGGACCCGGAGCCAACAATGTGAACCATCAACGGGGCAGAGAAAGCAAAGCAATTTTATTATTTTAGAACAAGCTTTTTACCCTGTGCCACACACGCGTTATTCAGGCGTATTTAAGCCCCTGCAGCACAGCTTGCAATCCTAGTTTTACACGGTAAAGCTACGAAGTTTCTGAAAGTCTCCACTGGCTCGTGTTCCGACTCGGGTTCTGGCTGAGGTACTGGCTCGGGTTACGGCTCGGGTACTGGCTCAGGTTCACGCGCGCCCATTATATAACTGGAGGTGAAAGTAGGAAACTTCTAATAAAGTAATCTCGGACACTTTGAAAGAAAGCATTGTTCTGGCGATTAGAACGCGTCTGTCAGACTGTCCTCGGGAATTCCTCTCCTATTGTCTGACTTTGTTGCACTTATTGTATTCTAATTCCCTGTATTGGTTATTGTGTCTCTTTTGCAAATGGCTGAGTATACTGTGAGCGCTATATAAATAAAGCTCTGCACACACACATCCCTGATCTGTGCTTTGCTTCAGACCTGTGCAAACCCGGTGACTGTCCCGAGGTAAACCAGGATCTGTGCTACTTTACACGCGTCCCAAAGAGATGACACTGGGATTTCAACAGAGTTCTCCCGCTTCAAAGACCTGAGCAATTAGCTAATTGCTCAACTAATCTACTAGGTTCTAAACTCCCAGCCCCTCTCGTGTTCTCCCAAGACTCCTGGATCTGCTGATCCACTCCTGAGAAGGACAGGGTAGGTAACGAGCACAGTAGCCAGTGTCCGTTTCCGAACGCAGAAGGGCGAGATCCCTCCTAGATGAGGTTGCGTAACGCTGTCCCATAAGAAAACCCTATATTTCTTATCCAGGTGTTGGGGACCCCGCAGTTTTTTTTTGTTGTTTTAATCAAAAAGCCAAGTTTTATTCCGGTTCCTATAAAACTGATTGGAAACGGGAAATTAAACACGGGATTTTAGCAGCCAGGTGGGGGCTAAAAATAGCGCAGATCCGCTCTGCCCCACCCCCCCTCCCCCAATTCAAAATGAGGTTTAAAAAAAAACGTTCCCTATACGGGGTCGGCCCGATTTTCTGCCTTTACACCCAGCGGTCGTAAATCTCATGCTAAATTCCTAGTTTTATTCTGAATGTAAATACAAATCCCACCTGTCAGCACATTCACACGTTACACAGGTCTGCAACCCTGCCTTTCCCCATCATCTCTTAGCATGCAGGGATTCTGGGTAATGGCATGCAAATGAGGGCACAGTGTCACCTTTTGCTGCTTGTCCATTTTGACATGGTGCCCTATAAGCTTCTGCCTGCCACATTGCACAGCGTTTCTGCCCCGCCAGGGTTACAGAAGTGCAGAGCCAGTAATCCGACAGATATTTTGACCTTTTTGGGTCACAGTGTGAGGCTGGTTATACTGGCTCTGCAATGTAAAGCTGGGATAGCTTTCAGCCGCACCTTAAATAAGTTATGGTGGGTAAAAGAAGTGACAAATGTCACTTGTTTACCCACCATAAGGCCGCGCTTATAGTGCTGACGACGGGTGACATCACCCGTCGCCGCCACAGGGGAAAGTTATATTTTGCTGGGCGGCGGCGGCGCGGGTTTCCAGCCATTTGATTGGTTCAGGGGCTGTCACATGAGGCGACGGCCCTTGAAAAATCAAATTTTGCCGGCTACCAGTTTTCGCGACGGTGACGTCGCTCCGTCGCATTGTTGCCGTCGCGCGCACTATAAGCGCACGCGGCGGCGGCAATGCATTTGTTTTCGGGTGACGTCGCCGCCACTATAAGTGCGGCCTAACTTATTCCTTTTAATGTAATGCTAAATCTTTGACTAAACAGGCAAGTTACTCTGCAGCATCTGTCTCGGAAAAGGTATGTATGTCTATAGCACCATCTGTGTACACAGCGCGTCACAGCAGTAATACACCACACAATATAACATCATTGTATTTATTTATAATTTTTTTTAAAAATACCAGGAAGTAATACATTGAGAGTTACCTCTCATTTTCAAGTATGTCCTGGGCACAGAGTTAAGACAAATAATACATGGTTACAAATACATAGTTACATTAAGTGAGCAGGGTATACATTATATACAAGACATTGCATGCACAGTTAAAGATAATATATATTATAGGCGTATGTAACAGTTACAGACCAGGATAAAATGTGAGACAGCTTTAGTTTTGAAAGAACTCAGACTGGTGGCGGCTGTGAGAGTCTCCGGTAGACTGTTCCAGTTTTGGGGTGCACGGTAAGAGAAGTAGGAGCGGCCGGATACTTTGTTGAGCCTTGGGACCATGAACAGTCTTTTGCAGTCAGATCTCAGATGATAAGTGCTGCGTGTGGTAGGGGTGAGGAGCTTGTTCAGATAGACGGGTAGAATGTACAGAGACCGAGGCAGGGTGTAACATTTCTACACTAATGTTTTGTGGTAGCAATACAGATCAGTAACGAGTTTATACCTAAACCTGTTTGAAAGCCAGCGAGCTGCATTTTGAAGCCGGCATTGTATGCGAGGAACTCCTCTCTTCTCTCTCCCCTCTCTCCTCCCCTTTCTTCCTGTCCCTCCCAAACTGCCAAGCCCTGAGTTTTGCTCAAGGGATTTATGCAACTTTTACAGCTGGGGAAACGGAAAACTAGGAACTTCTTCTGTAGCCAAACTCCAAGGGCCAATCTGCAGCCCTAGTCCCCCCTCCGAACCCTGCACCCTGCACCCTGCACCCTGTGCATCTGAGAGAGGAGAAATACCCACACACCCTTTCTTTTATTTAAGTACTAAGTACTTGGCAGTAGTTATTTTTGCAGCCGAGCAGAGGCGAATAGAGGAGTTTTAAAGGAGATATTCTGTTTCCAAACTGTAGGTTTGTCAATAAAAAAAAAAAAAAATCCACACCAGAGATACTCTGTACCACTGATTATTGCCACACTTTGGCCCCTGGAGGAGAACGTTTGTCCGTGAGAAGCCGTGAAAGGTAAGAAACGATCCCTCCCCCTGCCAGGTATTTTGCAGTAAGGGAACAGCCACGTTTAGAGGCGAGAGGTCCTCTTTAAAAATGGCAGATTAACCAGCTCATGGCTGCAAAACAGGGATGAAAATACACTGCAGACAACTCCCTTTATTGCAGCAGAGCGCTATTCACCAGAAACGTGCAACCATATTTAAAAGATGGAAAAGAAAGAAGTGAAAGCGCTCAGCTGTGCAACGCCTTCTGTACCATTTGTATCAGTTGCAAATCTAGGTGTGAAATGTACAATATGAAATATGTATGTATACATTTCTATAGTACCATCCATGTACATAGCGCTTCACAGCAATAATGCATGTGACATAATAATATAACGCAATGGGAATAAGCGCTTAAGACAAAGTGACAGGAAAAGGAGTCCCTGCTCCGAAGAGCTTACAATCTAAGTGGTAAGTAGGCAGAATGTACTCAGAGTCGTTTTGTTCTGGTAAGTGCGTTATGACAGAACATACATTGCTGCTGCCTTATTATGCAGAGGAAAGACGTGCAGGAGCAATTCCAAAACTGCCATGATCCTCCCCCCGAGATGAACAGCACTTTTGCAACAAACTCCTTTTAAGGGGGGAAAGGGGGCGGTGTTAAGCCAATGTTAATATTTCTCCCTAAAAGGAAAGTCCTGCTACAAAGCGTCTGCCCAGAAGAGGAAATAAATGCAGTTTGTAAAAATTAAAAAAAACTTTTTTTTTAATAAACAATACAAGATACACAGTACCGCTACTTGTTTATTTACACATCGATTGTGTCTTCCCCTTTGCTGCTGATGAATTTCAGCCATTTCTCTGGCAGCCCAGGGGTTAAAGAAAAAAAAAGTCATTTGTTTTGGTCAGGTGGTTTTGTACTATAAATATGGTATAACGCTTTCTAATACTCCGTCCAAAAAGCTAAGCGCAGTGTTAACAAACGTAGAATTTATTAACATTATTATTTTCAACACTATTTTTGAAGGCGTGGCCGACATGGCAGCAATGATTAACTCCTATGTACGGCTGCTATGTTATAACTGTATCACACATCTCCTCTGTGATACCCAAGTCCCAACTCTTTCCTATGAAAGGCGGCTGCTTCACCCTGCTGCACTGATGTAGGGTCCGGAACATCCCGCATCGCTGCAGTGTCATTGATGACTGCATCCTATTGTTTTCACCCCAATACTATATACGTGTGTAAGCCTCCTTGTCCGGTTCTAAAGGAGTTTACATTGCGTTGAACCGTATACATGGCAATGCTCAGTCTCACACCTGCTCAGGGTGCAGGCTGGGCGTGGGTATGCCGATAGAATAGTGACGGGTGCGGGTAGAATAGTGATGGGTGCGGGTAGAATAGTGATGGGTGCGGGTAGAATAGTGACGGGTGCGGATAGACTAGTGACAGGTGCGGATAGACTAGTGACGGGTGCGGATAGAATAGTGATGGGTGCGGATAGAATAGTGATGGGTGCGGATAGACTAGTGACGGGTGCGGGTAGAATAGTGATGGGTGCGGGTAGAATAGTGATGGGTGCGGATAGAATAGTGATGGGTGCGGATAGAATAGTGACGGGTGCGGGTAAAATAGTGACGGGTGCGGATAGAATAGTGATGGGTGCGGGTAGAATAGTGATGGGTGCGGATAGACTAGTGACGGGTGCGGGTAGAATAGTGATGGGTGCGGATAGACTAGTGACGGGTGCGGGTAGAATAGTGACGGGTGCGGGTAGAATAGTGACGGGTGCGGATAGAATAGTGACGGGTGCGGATAGAATAGTGACGGGTGCGGGTAGAATAGTGACGGGTGCGGATAGAATAGTGACGGGTGCGGGTAGAATAGTGACGGGTGCGGGTAGAATAGTGACGGGTGCCGATAGAATAGTGACGGGTGCGGATAGAATAGTGACGGGTGCGGATAGAATAGTGACGGGTGCGGATAGAATAGTGACGGGTGCCGATAGAATAGTGACGGGTGCGGATAGAATAGTGACGGGTGCGGATAGAATAGTGACGGGTGCCGATAGAATAGTGACGGGTGCGGATAGAATAGTGACGGGTGCGGGTAGAATAGTGACGGGTGCGGATAGAATAGAGACGGGTGCGGGTAGAATAGTGACGGGTGCGGATAGAATAGTGACGGGTGCGGGTAGAATAGTGACGGGTGCGGGTAGAATAGTGACGGGTGCGGGTAGAATAGTGACGGGTGCGGATAGAATAGTGACGGGTGCGGATAGAATAGTGACGGGTGCGG
Source organism: Ascaphus truei (assembly GCF_040206685.1). Classification (NCBI taxonomy): domain Eukaryota; kingdom Metazoa; phylum Chordata; class Amphibia; order Anura; family Ascaphidae; genus Ascaphus; species Ascaphus truei. The sequence continues at coordinate 285,227,010 of NC_134487.1, forward strand.
ATAGAATAGTGACGGGTGCGGATAGAATAGTGACGGGTGCGGATAGAATAGTGACGGGTGCGGATAGAATAGTGACGGGTGCGGGTAGAATAGTGACGGGTGCGGGTAGAATAGTGACGGGTGCGGATAGAATAGTGACGGGTGCGGATAGAATAGTGACGGGTGCGGATAGAATAGTGACGGGTGCGGATAGAATAGTGACGGGTGCGGATAGAATAGTGACGGGTGCGGATAGAATAGTGACGGGTGCGGATAGAATAGTGACGGGTGCGGATAGAATAGTGACGGGTGCGGATAGAATAGTGACGGGTGCGGATAGAATAGTGACGGGTGCGGGTAGAATAGTGACGGGTGCGGGTAGAATAGTGACGGGTGCGGGTAGAATAGTGACGGGTGCGGGTAGAATAGTGACGGGTGCGGATAGAATAGTGACGGGTGCGGGTAGAATAGTGACGGGTGCGGATAGAATAGTGACGGGTGCGGATAGACTAGTGACGGGTGCGGATAGACTAGTGACGGGTGCGGATAGAATAGTGACGGGTGCGGATAGACTAGCGACGGGTGCGGATAGACTAGCGACGGGTGCGGATAGACTAGCGACGGGTGCGGATAGAATAGCGACGGGTGCGGATAGAATAGCGACGGGTGCGGATAGAATAGCGACGGGTGCGGATAGAATAGCGACGGGTGCGGATAGAATAGCGACGGGTGCGGATAGAATAGCGACGGGTGCGGATAGAATAGCGACGGGTGCGGATAGAATAGCGACGGGTGCGGATAGAATAGCGACGGGTGCGGATAGAATAGTGACGGGTGCGGATAAAATAGTGACGGGTGCGGATAAAATAGTGACGGGTGCGGATAGAATAGTGACGGGTGCGGATAGAATAGTGATGGGTGCGGATAAAATAGTGATGGGTGCGTGCGGGTTTGCAGATAGAATGAGGATGGGCGTTAGGAACTTTAATAGTACAAAAAGGAGCTCTATTCACATCTGTTTATAAGGCTCCACATACAAGGACATATTTCACGTTAGACATATTAACTGGTGTAAAATCGTAAAGTTACTGTGTGCTTCTTCCCCTGGAAGCTCTCACTCCTACCCTGGGGAGGCACTTATGCTCGTTTCCCTTAGTATTGGTTAGATTGGCAGTCTCCTGCATAGCGTCAATAATGCCCCATGTCAAGTGGGCCCTTGTTGGGAATACACTGCTTTCTGGAATCGGTATGTCCTTACTGTGTACTCCATACATCGTCCATGCATATTGGATCGGGAGTTTACTAAGGACCTTCTGGTGGGGCCGCTCCTTAACTAAAATCATTAAACAGGGACAGGACACACTTATTATACATATCAACACACTTAAACATATTTACAGGACTCACAGTGAGACCCTCTGTCAGAACCTCGAGGAACCTGCTTCTAGACCATCGGGTGGAGCTATATATACCCTTCTATCTCCCTGTAGAAGGGTTGTCAGGTGTCCGGTATTGAACCGGACTGTCCTGTATTTGGACACTCTGTCCAGTAAAAAATGAGAGGTGCTGTAATACTGGACATGTTTGTGTCCGGTATTTTCCTCCCTGGACATAGTGACCTGACGCACTTTTCACCATTGAGCCCAGTATTTTCGGAGAAGCCACCTGGTAACCCTACCCTGTAGTGATGACACTGGTCACAAGAAATACAAATTAGAGGCTATCCCTTCTGCACATCCTGCATCACATGATGGGGAGGGGCAATACCAGAGTGATACCACCTGGTTAACCCATTAAGGTTATTAACCCCCTTCCATATCTTAGTAGTGCCCATAGGCGGGGACTCCATATATATATATATATATTTTTTTTAACATTTGCTTTTTCGTTTGTTTCCGATCTCGTCCTTTAAGGGGTGATCCTATTTTAATGTGCACTACAAATGTCTGTATGGACTCTTAGACACCCCAACAGAGATGTGAACGCTGGCGCCAAACTGGCCAATCCGCCGTCTTTGAAAATTTCACGAAATCATCAATATTTGCCCAGAAAAGTAAGAATTAAAGGGCGAGGAGGAGAAAAGATAGATTCTCTGTGTGAAATGCACCTGCCCTCTCCTTGTATAGTAACAACAATAGTTACCTATTCATCCAAATCCTAAATCTCCCACACAGACCACTTTTTTGTCCCAGAATAAATGCATGACAATATTTTTGTATATAGAATTCCCATTGAATGCAGATTTTGTATCGTTAATGTGTCTCGTTCTAATACCAACATGAGCCAACTTAATCTTTCTGATCTTTCTTTCTCAACTTTTGCCAATGTTGCCGCCTTCCCCAAAAGTTATTTTGCCGGGAGTGTAAGATAGATGATGTGAATGGGCGTGTGTACGTTTGCGAAACAGTTTAGTGAGCTGAGACACTGGCTCCTCTCTAATCCTGACCTGTAAGTGAAGTTTCTTCAACAAAATAAAAAGCCAGGATTAAAAGATTGAAATACTTAATAATTCTCCCCCGATCACTGGCTCCTTGGAATCTGCCTCACACCTGAGTAACTGTTGCATAGCGGACTTCTTTATGGGGGAAGTGAAATAAATTGGCATTTTAAAAAAAAATGTAACGACCAGCTTAGAGAATGTTGATCCGAATGTCTAACTGCAGGGTGCCTCTCGCGGGATGTAGAAAGTGTGTTATTTTGGAACGGGTCAGTTAGGAATCCATGCAGCACCCAGAGGTGCGGTGATCAGGGCTGAGGTTAACACTGCAGTAAGAAGGAAATCACAAGGGTGGACATTTTTTTAAATTTGTGTAAACAAAGAATGTTCTAAAATCATAATTTGTCAAGAAAAAAACTGTCAGAATTTCAAAATGAGGCGGAAAAGGGTGTGGGGATCGGGCCTGTATGCACATTGTTTTTTTAGATGGAGTTGGTGAAACCTTTTTACTGCCGGAGGCATGTAACATAATGCAAAGCAATAGCAATCTGCAGGATAATATAATAATGTTAAGATAACATGCAGAGAGATAATAATAACACGCAGAGAGATAATAATAACACGCAGAGAGATAATAATAACACGCAGAGAGATAATAATAACACGCAGAGAGATATAACATGCAGAGAGATAATGACATACAGAGAGATATAATAACATACAGAGATAATAATAACATACAGAGATAATAATAACATGCAGACAGATAACATACAGAGAGATATAATAACATGCAGAGATAATAATAACATGCAGAGAGATAATAATTACACGCAGAGATATAATAATAACATGAAGAGATATAATAATAACAAGCAGAGAGATAATAACATGCAGAGAGAGATAATAACATACAGAGAGAGATAATAACATGGAGAGAGATAATAATTACATGCAGAGAGATAATAATTACATGCAGAGATATAATAATAACATGCAGAGATATAATAATAACACGCAGAGAGATAATAACATTCAGAGAGAGATAATAACATGCAGAGAGATAATAACATACAGAGAGATATAATAACATGCAGAGATAATAATAACATGCAGAGAGATAATAACATACAGAGAGATATAATAATAACACGCAGAGAGATAATAACATTCAGAGATATATAATAACACACAGAGATATAATAACATGCAGAGAGATATAATAACACACAGAGATATAACATTCAGAGAGATATAATAACACGCAGAGATATAATAACATGCAGATATAATACCAGGAAAAGAGAAGGTATAAATGGCACACCACTGTTTAGAAAAATAAATTTACAGTGTATTCCCTTTTGGTGCTCACCTCCTGCTGATCCCGGCGTCCCAAAGCTGGATACTACGTAATAGCAATAAACAAGAAATAGAAGGAGCACACAAAAGACTATGGTAGTGTCAAAAGACTTCAAAGTGTATTAAATTCATCAGAGCCAACAAGGTAACGTTTCTGGACAAAGAGTCCCTTCTTCAGACCAAACAACAGGTGTTAGGTCTGAAGAAGGGACTCTTTGTCCAGAAACGTTACCTTGTCATTGGCTCTGATGAATTTAATAGACTTTGAAGTCTTTTGACATTACCATAGTCTTTTGTGTGCTCCTTCTATTTCTTGTTTATTACTATGCAGAGATATAATAATATGCAGAGAGATATAATAATAACATGCAGAGAGATATAATAACACGCAGAGCAACATAACATGCAGATATAATAACACACAGAGATATAATAATAACATGCAGAGAGATATAATAACACGCAGAGCGATATAATAACACACAGAGATATAATAATAACACGCAGAGCGATATAATAACACGCAGAGAGATATAATAACATGCAGAGAGATATAATAACACGCAGAGCGATATAATAACACACAGAGATATAATAATAACACGCAGAGCGATATAATAAAATGCAGAGATATAATAACACGCAGAGAGATATAATAACATGCAGAAAGATATAATAACACGCAGAGCGATATAATAACACACAGAGATATAATAATAACACGCAGAGCGATATAATAAAATGCAGAGATATAATAACACGCAGAGATATAATAACATGCAGAGAGATATAATAACACGCAGAGCGATATAATAACACACAGAGATATAATAATAACACGCAGAGCGATATAATAACATGCAGAGAGATATAATAACATGCAGAGCAACATAACACACAGAGATATAATAATAACACACAGAGATATAATAATAATACAGAGATATAATAACATGCAGAGACAGAACACACAGAGCGATATAATAACAGGCAGAGATATAACATGCAAAGCCATTAACAATACATGCAGCGTAATAAAGCACACAGAACCATATAACAAACAGTAATGTAATATAATAACATGCAGAGCTATGTAATAACATTCTGAGATATAATAACATGCAGAGCAATATAAGAAGCCGCAGACCATGTACTTTTATGTCTGAAGCGCTTATTCCCATGATCTGTTATTTGTATTATTTGTTATTTATATGATTGTCACGTGTATTACTGCTGTGAAGCGCTATGTACATTAATGGCGCTATATAAATAAAGATACACATACAGACATACGTACCAGTGTAATAATACACAGGGCAATATAATAGCATGCTGAGCAGTGAGTTGCAGTCCCCTCTGGCTGGTTAGGGGTTAAGGTCTGATCACAAGCTTCCCTTTGACATATCACAAAGGCCTCGGGCCTGGCCTAGAGTATAGTTGATGCTCCAGCCAAATGATCTCCATGGCAACAGCATTGGTCTCGGTGGGGTCTTTTATGCTGAAGTTACTGAGAACCCTGGGGAGGGGGAGGGGGGGGGATCCTGTGTGACATGATAACATTCCCAAGTGTAGCTAGCCCCTTCTGTGCCAGGTCCCTGCAGAGTATAGCAGCGAAAAGGGATATAGGATAGTGATAGGGAGGATGGTCATTGTGATAGGGGACAGTATAGGGGGCGCAGTATATACAGTGTGCAGGATCTGCAGACCCCCCTGGCTTCCCTCACAGAAATGCTGAGCTTCCCCTTCTGCTCTCTGCTTCTTCCTACTGACAAAGCTATCAACTGACCGACAAAAAAAGTATTTCCAGGGCTGCCGTTTTCCACCAATGAATCGGCAAGAAGCACAAAATACCGCAGGTTCCCCGAGTAATGCATATGCCAGCCCATCCCGGGGCAAGGGCCTCAGCCAGGCTTCCATGACAGCTCCCACTTCTAAAGACAGGCCCCAATGTGGTGCTAACACCTTCCCTCTGCCTCCTGTCCGACAGCTTCAGGAGGACAGAGAAATAACAGTCACCCTCAAAGGCAGCATCAAGGCAGTAATAAAAACCATACTGCATCAGCACTGACACAAATAAATAAGAGAAAATTATACTCGCGTTTTCCTTTTGGTTTCACCGAGTTGCTCTCAAAATAGTGCAACATCTCAAGGCCAAGAGGCCAAGAGGCCTTGAAACGTTGCTTTATTTTGCATATATAACAGTGTGTGTCTGCTCAACTTTGTCTTCCCCTGTGTGTGTTGATATTTTTCTGTATTGCTGTTTTTTTTTTTTTTTTAATACATTAAAGAAGATATTTGATAAGACCAAAAGGAAACCGTGAGTCTCTCACTTTCTCTTGCTTATTTTTGTGAGTGCTGATCCGGCGTGGCGTTTCTAGAGTTGTATGATCCAGCGGTATGGATGCAGGATCCCAGCGCCTCCATCAGAATTATATACAGTAAGACAGGGGGAGTGCTGGTTTTTTAAGCATAAGGCGGCGTCCATGCTGCCGAAGACGGCGCGGAGGTGTGATCACATTGCTTAAGGCAGGGGGGAGCAACGTGACGTCACATGACCAAATGACGCCGCCTTGCCATGGCAGCGCGTCTGCAGATGCCAGCTGAATCAAGGTAAGTAGGTTTACAGAGGCCCTGCAGCTCCCACGACACCAATGCACATGTCTTCAGCCGCATGGACGCAGCCTAAGGCCCGGGCCATAGAGGGGTGGGGAGAGCGGATGCGCGCTAACGCTGAGGCTCGATTCACTCTTCACTCAGCGCGATTCCACAGACTTGCAGGCGTGCGCGAAGGGAGCCGGAGGGAGGTGGTTGGAGGCGGGGCAGTGACGTCGCTGGGCCAATCGCCCGCGACGCACTGACGTCAATGTCACGGCGCCGTCGGCGCCGTGACGTTGACGCTGCTTAAGGCTGATTGGATGTTTTCAGCCGACAGCGCGCTGAAAAACAGCTTGGCGCTCGGCTGAAAACTCCAAAGCCTGAGCACGCCTGCGGGCGCTCGCGTGAGCCCCCTCTGAAGGCATCCTCATTGAGGATGCAGGGGCTCAGCGCGGAGCGTCCGCACGCCTCAGCACGGCCTGTCCATCTATGGACGCAGCCTAAGAGAGGCGGTGACAGGAGGAGAGGACACGGACTGGAAAGGAGGAAATGAGCTGGAGAGAACATATGGGATGGAGACAAGGGACAGTCGCAGTGAGAAAAGGGACTGTCAAAGTGAGAAATGCGACGGTCACAGAGAGAAAAGGGACAGTCACAGTGAGAAAAGTGACAGTCGCAGAGAGAAAGATCAGAGGGGACAGTTATAGGGTCATAGAAGGTAGGCACATTTCTTGGTGAGATGGGAAGTGGGCAGAGACAGCTGTACCACTGCTATGTAACTGCCAGAATACATTATCACCCAGCAGGAGACCAGCTTTGCTCGCACCTGTGTTTACCCATCGCTGGGTGGTCCGCGGGCTGAAGAGAAATGCCACTGAAAACGCCATGTCCTCCACATGTCTGCCTCCATTGTAATCTGTTTATTCATTCCCATAGAATATATTATGCAGAGTATAACTGTGTTAGATAGTGATGTCTGAGTCCTCGTTGGCAGTGAAGTCACAATGCAGACACAGCAGGGGTGTGAGGGGCATACACCGAGCCCCCACCCACCGGCGTCTTCACCGCCACCCTCTTATATTGTTTCATTATCAGCAGTGTATCCAGCACTGTACACAGTGTTCTATAAACATTGCTACATCAGGATACAACATTACGATGGGGAGAATACAAATGTTTAATACATCCAGATGAGATTTTTTTTTTTTTTTTTTATATAAAAATATTTTACCAGGAAGTAATACATTGAGAGTTACCTCTCGTTTTCAAGTATGTCCTGGGCACAGAGTAAAACAAAATAATACATGGTTACAAATACAGTTACATAAATGAACAAGGTATACATTATATACAAGACATTGCGTGCACAGTTAAAGAAAATATATATTATGAGCGTATGAAACAGTTACAGACCAGATTAAAGTGTGAGACAGCCTTAGATTTGAAAGAACTTAAGCTGGTGGTGGATGTGAGAGTCTCTGGTAGGTTGTTCCAGTTTTGGGGTGCACGGAAGGAGAAGGAGGAACGTCCGGATACTTTGTTGAGTCTTGGGACCATGAATAGTCTTTTGGAGTCTGATCTCAGGTGATAGGTGCTGCATGTGGTAGGGGTGAGGAGCTTGTTCAGGTAGCTGGGTAGCTTGCCCAGAAAGTATTTGAGGGTGAGACAGGAAAGGTGAACTTTGCGCCTAGACTCTAGTGATGACCAATCTAGTTCTTTGAGCATTTCGCAGTGATGTGTGTTGTAGTTGCATTGGAGAACAAAACGACAAATTGAATTGTAGAGGGTGTCAAGTTTGCTAAGGTGGGTTTGAGGAGCCGAGCCATATACTATGTCTCCATAGTCAATAATTGGCATTAGCATCTGCTGTGCAATACGCTTTCTGACCAGGAGACTTAGGGAGGATTTGTTCCTGTAAAGTACCCCTAGTTTGGCATAGGTCTTGGTTGTCAGGGTATCAATGTGCATCCCGAATGTTAAGTGGGAGTCAAACCATAAGCCCAGGTATTTAAAACTAGTGACAGGTGTTAGGGTGGTTTTAGCGTTGGTTCTAATCTGGAGCTCAGTCACTGGAAGCTTTACAAATTTAGTCTTGGTCCCAAATACCATTGTTACCGTCTTGTCAGTGTTTAAAAACAGTTTGTTTTGGGAAATCCAGTTTTCGAGTCTCAAAAAGTCAGACTGAAGTATGTGTTGAAGGTCAGAGAGGCTATGGCTGTGTGCATACAGGATTGTGTCATCTGCATACATGTGTATTGAGGCTTCCTTACAAGCTGTGGGAAGATCATTAATGAACACTGAGAAGAGTAGGGGCCCCAGAAAAGAGCCTTGCGGGACACCACAGGTGATATCCAGGGGGTTGGAGTTAGAGCCTGAGATGGACACATGTTGGGATCTTCCTGATAGGTAGGACTGAAACCAGTTTAAAGCATGTTTCCCTATTCCAGAGCTCTGGAGTTTGTTAAGCAGGATAACATGATCAACTGTGTCAAAAGCCTTTGCAAAATCTAGGAATACTGCACCAGTGAGTTGTCCCCGTTCCCTTCCACACTGGATTTCATTGCAAACTTTTAGCAGGGTAGTTACGGTGGAGTGTTTGGGACGAAACCCAGACTGGAATTGGCTAGGGAAATTTGTCTTGGTGTAGAAATCGCTTAATTGGGAGTGGACACATTTTTCCATGACTTTGGATAGAATTGGGAGAAGTGAGATTGGCCTGTAGTTTGAGACAGTGTTTTTGTCCCCACTTTTGAAGATTGGGACAACTCTGGCAGTTTTCCAGGTCTTAGGGATATGGCCTGCAGACAGGATAGAGTTGACTATGGACGCAATTGGTTTGGCAATGGCTGGGGCACCAAGTCGTAGGAACCTAGATTGTAGTAAGTCGGGTCCACATTGGCTGCATAGTTTTAGTTTGAGGAGCGCTTGTGTAATCTCCTCTTCAGATACTGGGCTAAATTGAAAATTGTGGGCAGTGTTGGGAGGGGGTGGGACTATAGGGGTACTCCCAGGATGAGATTCAGGTTTGGGGTTTGTGCTGCGTTTCGCTAATAAGTTAGTGGCACACCCCACAAAGTAATCATTGAATGCATTTGCAATGTCAGTGGGGTTTGTCAGAGTAATATCCCCCTTAGTGATATTACTTGGTTGTTGATGGTTAGGAGGCTGAAATATATTGTTGATAACCTTCCAGAAGTTAGCTGGGTTTGATGTATTTTGGTGGAGATTGTCAGAGTAATATTGTGCTTTTGCATACCTTGTTTGCCTTGTGCACACGTTCCGCAGGCATCTGTAGTGATTGAGATCCTTGGTAGTGCCAGTTACTTTGTAGCTTTTCCACAAGGCATCCCTGAACTGGTAGAATGCTATAAGGTCAGGTGTAACCCATGGAAGGTGGGCCCCCCGTACCCTTATTTTGCGTAGTGGAGCATGGGTATCGCAGAGTTTTAAGAACTCGGATTGGAAATAGTCGAGCGCAGAATCAGGGTCGGGAATTAAATCGATTCTGTGCCATGGGCAGTTGGTAAGGTCAACCAGAAACTGTTGTGGGTTAAAGTTTTTAAATGTTCTAGTGAGGAGAACTTTAGGGCTTGAATGGGGCGGTTTAATTTTCCTTACACAGTACACTATTGCATGGTCACTGAAAATGTCAGGAAGGATGCCAGAGGATTGGATTCTGCTGGGGTTTGAGGATTTACAAAAGGACTTAAAGCAGCAATACTACATCCCCCTTTTTTTCAATGATTTTTATATGTAAGCATGTGGCAATGTATCATTCTACATTCTTACCTAAGCTGGCAATCGCTTGGTGCACCTGTTATAAACCTGGCAACATACTAATTAATGGTGCTACTGCTTCAGTCAGTGTAACTCAGCAGCTACAATGTATTCTTCTATTACTAAGGTAACAGAATCTATTGTTACAGTTTGCAGCTCAAACTGCTGGGAACATTGGCAACAAATGATCACAAACAGGAAAGTGTTGGAAAGATCTTACACTGCAGGGCAGGGGGGCTAAAACCGGCTATAGAAATCAATATGAAACTTTAAAACTCATTAAAAATGGCATTAAGAGTTGAATAATAAAAAAGAAAATGCAATATGTATTATCTAATACTACAGAACTGATTTATTTAAAATAAAAAAAACATACAAGATTTCACATGTTTGGCTGCTTTAAAGCAAGAGTTATCATACAGCCCACATTTATTAAGCAGCACTATTGGATCGGATAAGGCAGCGGTGCGCAAACTGGGGGGCGCGAGACTGCCTGCGGGGGGGCGCGTGATTTACAGAGGCCCTGCGCGTTTCCCGAAGGCATTAAAATTAAGTGCCAGGGCCTCTGTAAACCTTTACTTACCTTGGCTCCACACGCGTCGCCACGGCAACGCGGCGTCAAATGATGTCGCAAGGTCACGTGACGTCTTGTTGCTATGGCAACGTGACGTCATGACACCGGAGCCGAGGTAAGTGGGGGTGAGGTGACCAGCAGGGGAGCACAGGGAAAAAAGTTTGCGCCCCCATGGGATAAGGTATTTTACAGCCCTTTCAAATGAAGGTGTCTTATTTAATAGCAGATCTACTATTTAACTTCTTCTTGAGTTCATATAGAAATACCGACTAGGAGGGGAGAATTCCTGGACAGAAAAGCTCACAATCAAAATGGCGATTCAACCTCCTTGCTTTACTGTTATATTCCACTGTGGCAGTGAAGTGTTACAAATGCCAGAGAAGGCGTTATGAGCAGAGCGCTTTCACTTCATTGCAAATCCTATATATGTTAATTTGGATTACGGGTTTATAGTTCATTCGTTTTTACCCTAAGATTCATGATGAAAAAAAACCAGCAAAATAATGTGACGTTATTAGTGACAGCAAAATAATGTGACAGCAAAATAATGTAACGTTATTAGGGACAGCAAAATAATGTAACGTTATTAGGGACAGCAAAATAAAGTAACGTTATGAGGGACAGCAAAATAATGTGACAGCAAAATAATGTAACGTTATTAGGCACAGCAAAATAATGTAACGTTATTAGGGACAGCAAAATAATGTGACAGCAAAATAATGTAACGTTATTAGGGACAGCAAAATAATGTAACGTTGTTAGGGACAGCAAAATAATGTAACGTTATTAGGGACAGCAAAATAATGTAACGTTATTAGGGACAGCAAAATAATGTGACGTTATTAGGGACAGCAAAATAATGTGACGTTATTAGGGACAGCAAAATAATGTAACATTATTAGTGACAGCAAAATAATGTAACATTATTAGTGACAGCAAAATAATGTAACATTATTAGGGACAGCAAAATAATGTAATGTTATTAGTGACAGCAAAATAATGTAACGTTATTAGTGACAGCAAAATAATGTAACGTTATTAGGGACAGCAAAATAATGTGACGTTATTAGGGACAGCAAAATAATGTAATGTTATTAGTGACAGCAAAATAATGTAACGTTATTAGTGACAGCAAAATAATGTAACGTTATTAGGGACAGCAAAATAATGTGACGTTATTAGGGACAGCAAAATAATGTGATGTTATTAGTGACAGCAAAATAATGTGACGTTATTAGGGACAGCAAAATAATGTGACGTTATTAGGGACAGCAAAATAATGTGACATTATTAGGGACAGCAACATAATGTAACGTTATTAGGGACAACAAAATAATGTAACGTTATTAGGGACAGCAAAATAATGTGACGTTATTAGGGACAGCAACATAATGTAACGTTTTTAGGGACAGCAAAATAATGTAATGTTATTAGGGACAGCAAAATAATGTGACGTTATTAGGGACAGCAAAATAATGTGACGTTATTAGGGACTGCAACATAAAGTAACGTTATTAGTGACAGCAAAATAATGTGACATTATTAGGGACAGCAAAACAATGTGACGTTATTAGTGACAGAAAAATAATGTAGCGTTATTAGGGACAGCAAAATAATGTGACGTTATTAGTGACAGCAAAATAATGTAACGTTATTAGGGACAGCAAAATAACGTGACGTTATTAGTGACAGCAAAATAATGTGACGTTATTAGGGACAGCAAAATAATGTGACGTTATTAGTGACAGCAAAATAATGTGACATTATTAGGGACAGCAAAATAATGTGACGTTATTAGGGACAGCAAAATAATGTAACGTTATTAGGGACAGCAAAATAATGTGACGTTATTAGGGACAGCAAAATAATGTAACGTTATTAGGGACAGCAAAATAATGTAACGTTATTAGGGACAGCAACATAATGTAACGTTATTAGGGACAGCAAAATAATGTGACGTTATTAGGGACAGCTACATGTGACCTGAGGTTTGTCCTGCAGTCAGGTGTCTGGATCCTGGGCCACTGACCTGGTCACAGGGACAAAGGTCCACACCGGTGGTGAGCCAGGTGTCACATGTTAGTTTCCCAATATGCTGCCTTTGTGGGTTAGTATGAAGGTCACTGTCATGTGGTGCAGCTCAGCAGCGGTCCCCTGTCTGAGACCTCTGTATACACCTCCGGGTAAATACAAACTGTGTGTGTGCAGATGTCACGTCACCGAATCCATGTCACCATGTCACACACACAAAGAAAAACATATTTGTGGCATTGTAACAAGCACTGCACACGTGACATATATAGACACACCTTGTGAGATACATAGATAGATAAGAATACAGTGGTGGACAGACAGACAGATACACACAACACATACATACATACATAGAGTGGTAGACAGACATACATACATACATACATACATACATACATACATACATACATACAGTGGTAGACAGACACACATACATACATACATACATACATACATACAGTGGTAGACAGACATACATACATACATACATACATACATACATACATACATACAGTGGTAGACAGACACACATACATACATACAGTGGTAGACAGACACATACATACAGAGAGACAGACACACACAGACATAGGGGAGTCAGACAATGCAATTATTTTAAAAGCACACATGTTAACCCCTTCACTGTCAGAGGGCCCAGTAATACCTTTGGGGTGATGGTGCCATCTGCCATTTATAGCTCCCAAGCCCTAATTCCAGCATCTGATGCTACTTAATCCTATGACACAAATTCGAACTCACTGATACACAAACAAACACACAGTAACACACTTATGCTCAAACACATTGATGAACACATAGTACACACACACTGATACACACACACAAAGTCACTGATACATTGTGTAAACACAGGCACACTGATATAAACAATAATACACACATTTACACATGCACACTCATGTCTTTATACTGTTACACAAATACACGCAGATCCACACATGCCTATATACTGTTATATAGATACACACAGCCTCACAAATGTATATATACTGTTACATAGATACATCCACCAATGTTATTTATTGTTATATAAATACACACACACCCACACATGATATATACTGTTAAATATATACACACAGACCCACACAGACCCACACATGTTATACTGTTACATAGATACACACCGACCCACACATGTTTTATATATTGTTATATAGATACACACACGTTATATAAATACACAAGGACCCACACATGTTATATGTTACATAGATTTGTGCTACGTGAAGGTGAAAGAAAAACGGCGCTAACTCTATTAGTGTACACTTGTATTATACAGTGAATATTTTAACCAAATCAATTGATTGTAAAACAGTGATAATGTGCTCAAATAGCGTGCAAGTATAATTATAAAGTTCAGACCCCCTGCTCAAACCCAGCTGGTGGGGACTGGTTTCACTAGTCCCACAAATCGTCACTCTCCAGTTGTAATCCAGGGGGAGCATTGAGGGAAATAGAACAAAAAAACAAGAAAACAATCTAAGTGCAGACAATTAAAAATTGGTGTATAAATTCTGCGTTCTTTCTTGGCTCATATGTGATGCCTACTTACAAGATGTAAGTCAAAATCAAGCGGTTTTGACACACAATGGGCTCTACTAGAAGGATTTTTTCCACCAGGTACTGGGGTCTCCAACTCTCAGCTCCGCAGCAATGTGTATGTAAAAGAAATGATAACCATAGTGCAGACCAGTACAATAAAAAACTCAACTTTATATGGTTTAAAAATGAACACTTACAATAAAAACAAGTAATTCAAGCATGTGTCACAATCATTGTGATCAAGGAGATAAGAGTTTTATAAGCTTCAGGCTCACCCGCCTCCTCCGGTGTGACTTGGTGTGGACCACCACTCTCTGGGACTCTGCACCTCCAGTGGTGGACGCTTTCTTCCAGGCCTCTCTCCCCTCGTGGGCTCCCTGTCATGTGGGCCGTGCAGCTTCCATTATCAGCTGGAGAAAGTGTCCACCGCTGGAGGTGCAGAGTCCCAGAGAGTGGTGGTCCACACCAAGTCACACCGGAGGAGGCGGGTGAGCCTGAAGCTTATAAAACTCTTCTCTCCTTGATCACAATGATTGTGACACATGCTTGAATTACTTGTTTTTATTGTAAGTGTTCATTTTTAAACCATATAAAGTTGAGTTTTTTATTGTACTGGTCTGCACTATGGTTATCATTTCTTTTACATACACATTGCTGCGGAGCTGAGAGTTGGAGACCCCAATACCTGGTGGAAAAAATCCTTCTAGCAGAGCCCATTGTGTGTCAAAACCGCTTGATTTTGACTTACATCTTGTAAGTAGGCATCACATATGAGCCAAGAAAGAACGCAGAATTTATACACCAATTTTTAATTGTCTGCACTTAGATTGTTTTCTTGATTTTTTGTTCTATTTCCCTCTATGCTCCCCCTGGATTACAACTGGGGATATGTTACATAGATACACACAGATCCACACATGTTATACTGTTACATAGATACACACTGTTGTATATTGTTATATACTGTTACATAGATACACACTGCTGTATATTGTTATATACTGTTACATAGATACACACTGTTGTATATTGTTATATACTGTTACATAGATACACACTGCTGTATATTGTTATATACTGTTACATAGATACACACTGTTGTATATTGTTATATACTGTTACATAGATACACACTGATGTATATTGTTATATACTGTTACATAGATACACACTGTTGTATATTGTTATATACTGTTACATAGATACACACTGTTGTATATTGTTATATACTGTTACATAGATACACACTGTTGTATATTGTTATATACTGTTACATAGATACACACTGTTGTATATTGTTATATACTGTTACATAGATACACACTGTTGTATATTGTTATATACTGTTACATAGATACACACTGTTGTATATTGTTATATACTGTTACATAGATACACACTGTTGTATATTGTTATATACTGTTACATAGATACACACTGTTGTATATTGTTATATACTGTTACATAGATACACACTGTTGTATATTGTTATATACTGTTACATAGATACACACTGTTGTATATTGTTATATACTGTTACATAGATACACACTGTTGTATATTGTTATATACTGTTACATAGATACACACGGTTGTATATTGTTAAACACTGCTGAATTACTCCTGCTTCAT
>NC_134487.1:285247962-285395462 GCF_040206685.1 Ascaphus truei
GGACAATAGAACTGTCCCTTTAACTGGTTTTATGACAAGGATATTTAACTTAACCCTTTAAAGAGGCGACCCAAGCACCCACATTTTTGTTACCATAGGATTGAAGCAGGGGGTGTCCGGAGCTGAACCCCATACATTTCAGCTCCAGCAACCCCCTGATTTACCAGATACCTCCATAGGAGGCGCCGGTAGCCGCTCGGCTAGCGGGGTTCACATAGAGGAGTTTCAAAGCTCCCACACCCCTGCGGGCCAATAGGAAGCCGCGACATCATCAGGTGCAGCTTACTATTGGCCCGCGTGGCGCGGGAGCTTTAAACTTTTGCCGAGACACCGGCACCCCCTTTGGTGGTCTGTATCTCGGGGAAGCAGAGCTGAAATTAATGGGGTTCGGCACCGGAGACCCCCTGCTGCAAACCTGTGTTCAAAAATAATAACGTTAAAATGGGCCTGCTCCTTTAAAGCCAGAGCCCGTAATGAATTGCTGTCTCTCTGACCTTAAATAGGGTTGACACTGTTAAGGGTCACATGGCGCTGCTGCTCTCCGGCGCACCCCGCGCCCTTTTTCCTGCACTGCTCCCACACCGGAGGAGGGATGTTCCTCTCAGTGGAGTGCTGAAGCTGGCAGCTTCTCTCCTCTGCCGCCTTCCTGGGGTGAATCACGCTGCTCTTCTTTTCAACCGCAGCCAAGATGTTCCAAAATATGTTATGTTATCAAGACAATGAGCCATTCAGCTTCTCCGTGCTGGGCCTGGCGGTAACCACACCTCTGCTGTCTGATCTCTTACAATCTCACTGCCAAGTCTTGTGGAAGCTGTCTTTACTTTTTCCTTTTTTTATCCCAATAACGCGCTTCTATGCCAAATCCTTCCGCGGCTGTCAATTGAAAAGATATTGGTGTAAACTATTTGTAATAGGGTTTCTTAAATATGGCCGCCACAGTGAAATGTCTTCCAGCTCAACCCAAATCACTGCAACTTTACAATCATTCTCACGCCACCTGGTTGTGATTTCTTAGCTGGACTCTAGATCAATTTGGTTTTTTAAGTTTTTCTAGGTGAGGTTTTTGGCCTAAATCTGGTTTATTAAGAGTAAAATCCAACGTAGCAGGTCCAAATAACCATCTCCGTGCAGTCTGCTTCTTTAGAACAATTCGATAGTTGAAATATTTGTATCCTGCGTAAAAGAAATCTTTTCTCCGGGGACACTGAACTCCGGCATAACCTAAACGTATATTCATCGGTCTGACTAACGTTATAATTACGCGTACAAGCGCAGACAAACAAAGGTTTTATTTACTATGGAAATGTTAAAGGTTTAAATCATTATTTCAAAATACTTGTTTTTTTCCCGGATGAGGGATCCACGAACTCAATGCCACATATTAAACAGGCCACTGTCCTGGGAACACTGAGGTCCAAGTCAGCCACTGATTGAGCCACCTGATATCCTGAAAACCTGACCTGTTGGTGGACCTTCAGGACAGGAGGTACCCACCCCTGCCCTATCATCTGCCTAAAATCCAGGATATCCCTGCTTCAGCACAGGTTACTCAATTAGTCCCAGCTTCAGCATAGGTGGCTCAATCAGTCCCAGCTTCAGCATAGATGGCTCAATCAGTCCCTGCTTCAGCACAGGTGGCACAATCAGTCCCACCGCTGTTTGAGCCACCTGTGCTGAAGAAGAGATATCATGAAAACCTGACCTGTTGGTGGCCTTGAGGTCTGGAGTTGGCCAGCCCTGCTTTAGGGTTAAGAAGGGTTCCGTCCGCCCCCCTCACCCTCTCGCCCCCTCTCTTCTCAGGTTCGACTGCCTCGTAAAGACTGTTCGCTCCGAAGGGTTTTTTGGGATGTACAGAGGTACGTTGTGGGGCCGCGGATCCGAGACTTCAGCGTGTTGCAATGTTATTATTTTACACGCGTCTGACCGCGCACACAGATTCCAGAACGGCGCGTGGCGCGAACCCAAGGAAAACGTGTGTGTTACCAGAGTAGCGTGATCACACGGGGTCCCTTCACGTTTACCTTTAATCCACACCCTGTCTCCCCCCCCCCTCCCCTGCCAGCCGGAGATTGGCGGACGGGCCTTTAGCGAATTGTTTCAATGCGTATGATTTCTTTATCTGTTGTTATTCCGCAAAACAACACATGTCGTCAACTTTTTAGTTAATGGCTTTAAAAGATACGCAGATCCTGTGACTCCCCCGGGGGGAGAAATCGCAACACTGACATTTTCGTTATTTTTTTTACAATGAGATAAGGGCTATTTCTGTGGGGAAACTGGTTTATGTCAATTATTTTCTCAGCCAACAAAACAATTCCATATAGTAATTATGAAATGACTTGGAATGAGGAAGCGATATTTACTGCAAGTGGAAACCTGCTTTCTGCAATCACATGTCTTTATTTAAACCTGATTTTATTTTTTTTATCGTTTAGATATAAACTCCTTTTTTTTGTTGCTTAGGGTTTTCAACACTTTTTTTTTTCTCTACAAAAACATTGCTAATGATCAAATGCTTCAAATATATATATATATATATATATAAAATATTATATATATATAATGCAAATCAACAACCAGCACCCTGTATTAATGAAAAATCCAGATGCTAATCCCATAGGGAAGAATAATGGAGATATTTCCAGATTGGTGTCCAGTAATGAGGAGACAGCACACCAGGAATGATGTTCAAAATGATTCTGTATTGTAGAAAATACAGGCACCCCAGCTGGCGCGGTCGCTCTGCATCGCTGGCGCGGTCGCTCTGCATCGCTGGCGCGGTCGCTCTGCATCGCTGGCGCGGTCGCTCTGCATCGCTGGCGCGGTCGCTCTGCATCACTGGCGCGGTCGCTCTGCATCACTGGCACGGTCGCTCTGCATCACTGGCACGGTCGCTCTGCATCACTGGCGCGGTCGCTCTGCATCGCTGGCGCGGTCGCTCTGCATCGCTGGCACGGTCGCTCTGCATCGCTGGCGCGGTCGCTCTGCATCACTGGCGCGGTCGCTCTGCATCGCTGGCGCGGTCGCTCTGCATCGCTGGCGCGGTCGCTATGCATCGCTGGCGCGCTCGCTCTGCATCACTGGCGCGGTCGCTCTGCATCGCTGGCGCGGTCGCTCTGCATCGCTAGCGCGGTCGCTCTGCATCACTGGCGCGGTTGCTCTGCATCACTGGCGCGGTCGCTCTGCATCGCTGGCACGGTCGCTCTGCATCGCTGGCGCGTTCGCTCTGCATCGCTAGCGCGGTCGCGCACACTGCGGGTGGCCACATAGGGAATCGGGCTGCTGTTCACGCTGCGCGAGCGCCATCGCACACACTATAATCTCAGCCTAATGCATTTCAGAAAGACCCCCGTGGTACAAATATTAACCATCCTGTCTCTGCCCCCCCCCCCTCTCCCTCAGGAGCAGCCGTCAACCTGACGCTCGTCACCCCGGAGAAGGCCATCAAACTGGCAGCTAACGATTTCTTCCGGCACCGGCTGTCCCGGGATGGGTATGTCGCTCGTCTCCTCCAGCTCTTAGGACCCAGAGGTCTAAATGAGCAGGATGGGTTTTTTTTCTAACACATTTCTTTATATAACCCTTGGCACCCCATGAGGGACCCTGCTCATCAAGCGGGGGTCCCGGGGACATGCCAGGGTACGTGGGGGGTGGGGGAGGGAAATAGAATGGAGGGGCGATCGGAACAGAAGTGCAGCCCCCTCCAGCTTGGGGGGGGGGGGGGAGGGTGCTGCCGGTAACCACGTGATCTTTACACCAATCCGTGACGTGGGTGAGCGCCGGAATACCGATGACACTCAGAAGACGCTGGTCTTCAAGCACGCGAAGAAGTGGAAAATGAGGCAGTGCACTGCCAAAAGTACCAGAAGGAGGCTCACGGTTATTACATAAAAAAGTGGACAAGAGGGTCCCCCCTAAGCCGGCGCAGGGGTCCACCAACGCGTTTCGGGCCTCCTTCTGGTACTTTTGGCAGTGCACTGCCTCATTTTCCCCTTGTTCCTGCAACCTGCCTGGGAGATTGCACTATGCCTATGAAAATTCTGATGTTGGATACTCCAGGAGAAACTGAGTGAGTGCACTTTGTGGGTCGCTGTACCCTATATTTCTCCTCTGATTAATGGGACTTTGGTCTGTACTACTTATTTATGGTGCTGCTGGCATTAGGTACTAGTCCTCTAACCCTATTAGGGCTTCGTTATGCTATATGCTTACATGGAAGGAGTTTAGCCCAACTGCAGTTTATTATGCCAAACAGGACTTGTTTTTTCTGATGCACTGGCTTTCTACACAACTCAAGCACGCGAAGGTTTAAAGCCGACTTCTATGCTCCTTTGCATAGGTTTCTGTCACTTTAGCCCTATAGCAATGCAAAGACATATACACAAATAATATACACAAATAATATACACAAATAATATACACAAATAATATACACAAATAATATACACAAATAATATACACAAATAATATACACAAATAATAGTCGTTTCTTTTTCCCCTTCGTCTTTGTTAATAAAAAAAAAAACAACGAAAGCTTGTTTTGGAATTGTTGCACTTTAACCCTTCGCGTGATCTGAAACGCAAACCGCACCGCGGCGAAGCAATTCATCGTGCGCAGCGGTCCCGGGTACACGCCACCAGGTGATGTCACGGCCTTTCTTTCCGGGTCACTTCTGTTTCCGGATAAAAAAAAAAAAAGACTTCATTTCTTTTATTTTAACCCCTTCAGTACCAGTGCGGGCTGCAATACATCACGCGGCATCCCTGGTGGCACTTGCAGGGGTGACGATTAAAAGCGGAGCGCCCCCCTTGACTGCAGACACAGTCCCGCTGCTTGTTATGTTGATGGAGGCGCTGATGGGGCTGTTGTGGTTGCAGGAAGGAGCTGACGCTGGTCCGGGAGATGCTGGCCGGGTGCGGAGCGGGGACCTGTCAGGTGGTGGTAACGTCGCCCATGGAGATGCTGAAAATTCAGCTGCAGGACGCCGGACGCCTGGGTAATGGGGCGGCACAGACTGGCAGGGGTACCCCCTTCTGTACTGCCATCTCAATGCTTTGTGGTGCCCCCTAGTTTTCAGTACTCTCGAGGTTCTGAAACCAAGGCCCAATCCAGGAGCGGCCAACTCCAGTCCACAAGGGCCACCAACAGGACAGGTTTTCAGGATATCCCTGCATCAGCACAGGTGGCTCTATCAGTGTCTCAGTCTTCGACTGGCTCTTTAACTGAGCCACTGATTGAGCCACCTGTGCTGATGCAGGGAGCCACTGATTGAGCCACCTGTGCTGAAGCAGGGATATCTTGAAAACCTGACCCGTTGGTGGCCTTTGACGACTAGAGTTGGCCACCCCTGGCCCAAATACTCTGCAGGGGCAATCACACTTAGCTCACCCAAAAAAAAAATGGCATTTTGTAATCAGCTGACAAGTGTAATCACCTTCCTCAAACAAATGAACTCCTCACTGCAGCATCTGTTTCCTCTATCCAAAAGGGGCAGCTGCATTTCGTACATTCACAATGGCGGCCATATTTAGGTGGTCCCATGAATATTATTTTTGACATCAATATTTCCATGGGACTAGGAACCCGCTGACGGATTTAAGGGATTTGCAGTGCAGTAGGAACAAAGAAAAAAAAATATATATATATATTTTTTGACATGCTGAACCCAGGATATGACAGGACTTTGTTTTAGGATTTCTGCGGGGGCCACAGCTGTCCCAGATCGATGCCCGAGTGCTTCCACTTCACTGCAACTCCTACACATGTTGCTAAGTGGAACGCGATTATAAGATGTGTTGGTTTCGGGACTGCAGGGTGCAGATATCTGAACCCTCTTCTCCTTTCCAGCCACGCAGAAGGTTGTAACGGGGGACGCAGCAGCGGTGGCGGCCGCCCCCCAGCGCCCCTCCGCTCTGATGATAGTCAGAGAGCTCCTCCGTACGAAGGGCATTTCCGGGGTGTACAAGGGGCTCGGTGCCACCCTGCTCAGGTGAGGACCTTGCTGTTCACTGACAAGGATCTGCCCCCCCCCCCCAAAAAAAGAATAATACCCTATTATTCTACAAGCTCAAACGGCCTCTTACACACCCCAAGTTGTCTCACCTTTGCCCCTTTTACCTCTACCGCCCTCTCCCGTCTCACACCTTTGTCACTCATCTCTCCCTACCTAAGGAACGCTCTTCCACTCAATATTCCTCCAGCACCTTCACTTCCCACATCCAAATCCCAGCTGCAAATCCACCTCCTAAAAGAAGCACTGTATGACGTTTTCTGCGCCTCTGCTATGACCTCCGGATGCCCTTGACCTCCCTGATTTGCATTTTTAGTTATGCACGTTTAATCTTATCATGTATTGTTACTTTGTAACGCCCTGCGTAAACTGTGACTCTATATAGATAAAAAAAAAATCTTTAGCATTTCCAAAGAAACCCAGATATTTGAATTTTTGCTGTAAGCATGGTTACATTTGTGTAAGGAGGGCAATGAACATTTTTTTTGTGTGTGTAAACTATCAGGGATTGCACCAAATAGTTGTCCCTTCTCTGCCAGAGAGGCCTGCAAAGCATTGTAGGGCAATATAACCGTACACAGAGCTCTCTGGCCACAAAAATTGAGTAGCGACCCCCACAAACCAGGACCTGGCTCTCGTATTGATCAGGTGCCCAAATTGTCCTACTATTAGTGGAGTCTTCTTCTGCACATCAGTACTGAGTATAGTGTTGCCAGGTGGCTTCTCCAAAAATACTGGACCCAATGGTGAAAGGTCACCGCTCCATGCTGTTTCCTCCTCTCCTTGGCCCCACCCCCAGGCTCCTGACACCTCCTCCTGATTGGATGCATTACACAGCAGCAGCCAATTAGGATGGAGGAAGCTGCCCAGCTCCCTAGCCACAGCCGTGCTCACTACCTGCTCAAGGAAATCACGTGGTCCCCCCAAGCCTGTCAGGTCACAATATCCAGAGAGCTAATACCAGACACACACACATGTCCAGTATTACCTCTCATTTTTTTACTGGACACCTGGCAACCCTAATATGACCCCCACTCTTACGTGCCCCTTCTCTCCCCAGGGACGTCCCGTTCTCTGTCATCTATTTCCCCCTCTTTGCCAACGTGAACAAGCTGGGGCAGAAGTCCCCCCACGAGAAGGCTCCGTTCTACCACTCGTTCCTGGCGGGATGCTTAGCGGGGTCCGTGGCAGCTGTGGCCGTGACGCCCCTCGACGGTGAGGGGGGTCCCTGGGACTTGTTTTTATTATTCTAATCCTGGATATGCTGAAATAAAATGTTCCCGGGACGATTCAATTTTACACGAGACAGAAATGAGTCGCACAGATCATAGTGCGACTGAATATTTCCGAGGAACCGATTACACCGATACACTGTTTGAAAAATGTGTAATGACCCGCGAAGTTGAGCTGCCTTTTTAAATATTTGTTTTCTTACAGTTAAAGGGAAATCTATTTCCAGGTGAAATCAGTAAAATGTGGAGTCTTTTGTCCAAAAAAAGGCATTTGAATTTTCCATCTTCAGTGAAAGAAACTCTATCACAGTCTGTAAAACACTGACTCCCCAAATCAGTCCGACTGACTCCCTCGAATCAGTCCGACTGACTCCCCCGAATCAGTCCGACTGACTCCCCCGAATCAGTCCGACTGACTCTCCCTAATCAGTCCGACTGACTCCCAAATCAGTCCAACTGACTCCTCCAAATCAGTCCAACTGACTCCCCCAAATCAGTCCAACTGACTCCCCCAAATCAGTCCAACTGACTCCCCCGAATCAGTCCGACTGACTCCCCAAATCAGTCCGCCTGACTCTCCCTAATCAGTCCGACTGACTCTCCCAAATCAGTCCAACTGACTCCCCCAAATCAGTCCGACTGACTCCTCCGAATCAGTCCGATTGACTCCCCCGAATCAGTCCGACTGACTCTTCCCAATTCAGTCCGACTGACTCTTCCCAAATCGGTGCGAGCTGCCACTTCCGCGCCTACTAATATTCTGCGGACGAGTGACCGAATTCTCGGGTCTCTTTCCTAGTGCTGAAGACCCGGATCCAGACCTTGAAGAAGGGACTTGGAGAAGACACGTACAACGGAATCCTGGACTGTGCCAGGTAAGGCCTCGTCCAGGGTGACGCTGAGCGGGCGCTCGCGCTGGCCGCGATGAAACACATTGCTGTGCAATGTGTGTGGCCGGCGTGAGCGAGCGCCTGCGCATGCACGGCGCTTAGCTGCTTGCAGAAGCAAACAAATTTGATTATGCCGCTCGCTGGCGCGTCACGTGAGCGTTTCGAGCCAATGAGAGGGAATTAGCTCTGTGATGTCATGGCCGCGCCCCCCAACCCACCCCCCACACGCAACTAGCGGCTATAAATCGCCCGGCCCTGCAGAGCGCGGGACGTCACCGCGCACAAGCGCGCTCGCTCCCTGCCTGGCCACAGCCTAAGGGGAGACGCGCATACTGCTGACCCTGTGACCAGAGGCTGTGTTCTTAACCCTTTCACTGCCACCTGAGCCTACAACGCATTGCACAGCGTAACGCGAGAATTCTTGACAGAGCTTTTCAGACCTCAGTTGTCTCTCCTAATATATACGGTCAATTATTAGATTTATTGATGAAGAACGGGACTGGAAAGCTCTATACGTATTAAATTCCTGTACATTCTGGGTGTCTCCCACAGGACAACTACCCCAGGTTTTAATACCAGAGCCCCCTGACTTTTTTTGAGGGGAGCTTGCCGCCTTTATAGTAACACATCTCCTACACTGTGGACTGTATACGTGTCAAGCTACTATGTACAGTAATGCTACTATGTAATGCTACTATGTACAGTAATGCTACTATGTACAGTAATGCTACTATGTAATGCTACTATGTACAGTAATGCTACTATGTAATGCTACTATGTACAGTAATGCTACTATGTAATGCTACTATGTACAGTAATGCTACTATGTACAGTAATGCTACTATGTAATGCTCTCTTTATCATCCCCTCCCTCTCTCACCTTGTGATTTGCTCACGCAGGAAGATTTGGCGAAATGAGGGTCCCGCGGCCTTCATGAAGGGGGCTGTCTGCAGGGCGCTGGTCATCGCCCCTCTCTTTGGCATTGCCCAGGTTGTGTATTTTATTGGCATCGGAGAATATATCCTGGGATACTTCAAATAAAGGGCAGAGGCGGACTCGCCAGACTGCCCTAGAGAAGAAACAGCGGGGTGAGATTTCCCTTCGACATCCTGAAATATCATCCGCCCCTCTTTTCTCCCCCGGATGGTTATGAATAGGAGGTGTGGGGGGGAAGAGACTCTGGAGTTGAGTGATCACCTTCTCAGAAATTGGAAATTACAGCCCTAAAATTGATGACCTTCCATCCAGTAGGGGAACTTGGAGTTGGCATTCCATGTGAGATAATATGTACTATCCACAGACTCCAGGTCACTGTGCGATAATGATCCAGTCCTGGTTCTGATGACCATGGCATAATATAAGAGCAGAAGACCGGTCTGGATCACGGCAACACAGGTGACACGGAGTCTGTTGGCAGGTATGTTATATAGTCAGCTGCATCACCATAATGCACTGAAGAAAATTAGATATTAGCTATATCCACCTAATTAGTGGGGGGATTAATTAGGCCCATGTTCACTAAAGAGTGCTAAGCTTTAGCATGTATTAATCCCCATTCATTTGAATGGGTGTTAGGGCGTGCTAAAGCATAGCAACGTTTAGTAAACATGGGCCTATCCTATCCCCTCTCTGCTGGAGAGGCCTGCCATGTAATTTTGCACACTACATGTAAAAAGTCTGAAAATCGTGATTTTCAAAAGACGTCTCTTTATGTGTATATCTTTCCATATATACAATAATGTGATCTATATCAGTACTGTATATATGTACTATAATATACCTAGTGTCCATCTGCACACACACAAATACTTGTAGGGGGTAGAATGGGTTCCATCTTTCTTCCATACGTATATATAAGTATAGTGTTTTTTATCTATACTTGTATATACATCAATTACAACAGATGTCTCCAATGTTTTTATAATGAGTACAGTAATTTAGGTCAATGGTTTTAAATCCTGTCCTAAGGAAAGACAGATTTTAGGAATAATGTATATAGAAAATCTATGGACCAATAACATTTTAAACTTGACACTTTCAGGAACAAACCTTCTCCCCATCAGTTCCGAGACAATGAGCTTATATTAAATGTCCTCAATGTTTTGTTAGAAAAACGCACGCACGCACGCACGAATTAGCAAAACACATGAAATCGCTCAGTTTATAAAACAAATTAGGTTATCTCTTTCCAATATCATCATGATCTGTCCTAGGTGTTGTAAGGTTGGAGGTGAGAATATCTCATATCAATCATTATGGTGATGCTGCTGTATATAAATGTATGTGTATGTGTATGTGTATGTGTATGTGTATGTGTATGTGTATATATATATATATATATATATATATATATATATATACATATATATATAGTACAGAATAAATGAATTCTTCAGTATTAGGTGATACCTTTTTTATTGGACTAACAATTTATGTCATAGGACAAGCTTTCGATAGTTATCCTCTCTTCTTCAGGTCATCGCAACTCATCGCAACTGGACTAACACGGCTATTTTCTGCATATATATATATATATATATATATATATATATATATAATCACTTAAGACTTTGAGATCAGTGGGATCTTGTCCTACTTTTTTTTCATCCAAACAATCAATGGGAGGGGGGGGGAGAGGGGGGGAGAATTTGAGAAAAGGGATCTGGGACCAATGGTACCACGGGGAGAGTAGTATCAGCACTTTTTTAATTTACAATCCCAGAGTATTACTACCTTTTACTGACAAATGTATAGTTCCACTTTTTACTTAAATATAAAAAAAAAAAATCATTGTATAAATATTTCTAGACATTAAATAAAGTTATGGTGGATAAAAAAAAAAAAAAAAAAAAGTGACAAAAACGTTCCACCGTACAGTGTACAGTAAATAAAATACCAAGTGTGGTGGATTTCCATGTCTGCAACCCTGTCTTTCCCCATTATCGCTTATCAAACAACGCTTCTACTGCAGCAAGGGATTCTGGGTAATGACAGGCAAATGAGCGCAGAGTGTCACTCTTTGCTGCTAAATACTTATACGGATTTATAAAATGTAGCCAAAATAGTTTAACTCAATGTTAAAAAAAAAAAAAATGTAGAGTTTTTTGCGGCTCTTTTCTTGTTTTGTTTTGAGGCGGGAGTATGTTGTTTTATATTAACTGGATCAGGGGGTCCCTCTGAGACTATTCTTGCCTGGGAACATAATATGGCCGCTGAATCAACCCTGCTCCGGCAGCCAATAAAAAGCTGCCATGTCATCATGAGGTCACGTCGCAAACTTTCTGTTGCTGACCCCGCGACTGGCACCAAAAAAAAAAAAGACATATCTCGGCAACCCAGGGGGTGGGGGTGCACGGATCAGCTCCATGGGGCACCCCGAATTAGGTCAATTATTAAAAAACCCAAAAAAAACCTGATCTGCTGCTGTAAACCTGATCACAAGGGAGGCGACTGCAGGAGGTTGGACGTGTCTGAGATACTTTGCACCAGTATATTTTCCCACTTTTAAGTTACGGTAATGGAAATATATATTATATTATAGCTGTTATAAATGCTAGCAAGATGTTAACATACAATAAGTCTTTAAATGTATCTAAAATGACTTTACAATAAGCTTGTGGCTGTTCTGCTCCTCCATGTTTTCTGATCTCGCCTCTTTGGAGAACTACTTGAAGAGAAGACCCCCTGGATTGCAATCAGTGTCAGATTTCCCATTAGGCCCGTGCCTAGGGCGGCAAAATGTGGGGGTGGCCAAAATTTCCGCTCCCCCATATAATTTTGCCGCTTTCTTGGGCCTATCGGACCCAATGGGAAGGTACTTGCCTGTGTAGGCCGCCTCCTTTCGGCCTCGCCCCTGCTCCTTTGGAATCTCAGCGTCAAATGACGCTGCGGACGTCCCCAACGTGACGCCACACGTGTCCCCAACGTTTCCATGGCAACGCGCCGCCATGTCACGTTACGTTGGTGACATCTACAGCGTCATTCAATGCTGGGATTCCAAAGGATCAGGAGGGCGGCAGAAAGGAGGCGAAAGACACGGGTAAGTGCCTAAGGGCGGCAAATTTTGAAATCCGCCGCTGTTTACAATAATGCTGCCTCCAAAAATCAATTGGGGTACCCCTTAAAAGAGCACTCCAGGCGATAGTACCAGTATGTGTTTTTAAAAAATGTTTTTAATAGGTTTGAAGCAGGGGGTCTCCGGAGCTGACCCGCTGTGCTTTCCCTGCTTGCCGAGATGCTTACCGCTGTAGGTGCTGCTGGTATCTCTGTGCAGTTTAAATCAGCCACGTCAAGACGCAAGAGATGACGTGGCAGCTTCCTATTGTCCTACTTGCAGTTGCAATGTCATCGTTTGACCGTTCCCCACATCATGATAATTTGCATGCCATTTCTACGGTACAAAAAGGTGAGGCGGTGCAACTGCCTTGTGGTAAAGATAGCAGACCAGGACTACTCCAATAAATGCACTTGCTTTAATGGCACATAAGGCAACAAAAACTCACTAACGCGTTTCATCAAAGAGTACTTTTACTCTTTGATAAAGCGCGGTCACCCGTGCGAAACGCATTAGAGTGAGTTTTTGTTGCCTTATGTGCCATTAAAGCAATTGCATTTATTGGAGTAGTCCCGGTCTGCTATCTTTACCACAAGGCAGTCTCACCGCCTCACCTTTTTGTATCCTGTTACCCATCCCGGTTGGAGCACGCCGAGCTACCTGACAATCCCACGCAGCAAACAGTGAGTCATTTTCTTTGTCGAGCAACATTGGCTTCTCATATAAGACTTACCTCTGCTTAGAGGCGATTGGGTTAGCCAGACCACTGCAAAACCATTATGACTACGAGGGACATTATGATCTATCAGCTGTTGTGATTAAAGATATTCATTCCACAAAAGGCATTTCCTATACCGGATTGTACTGCGTAGCGCCGCCAGGGGGTGTGGGGCTCCCTGCTCTTCTATATTGCCGTTTCTATGGGGCAGATTCTCTGGGACACAGCGGATCTAGAGAGCACCTATGAAAACTGGCCCACTGCTTACAATGCAAAGTTTTGGTTGGATAACGAAAGGGCAGTGTGTTTATTCCTACTTTAAATAACCAATTAATTCTAGGACCAAATTGCAGTGGCATAAAAGGGTCAGTAATAAGTGATTGAAGCTTTTACCCAAATCTCACCTGTCCATATTTTAAACACAGGTTTGTACAAATCGTTTCATTCCCACCAGCTGCTCCCTTTTCTGATATCAGGGTATAAAACAAGCACTTGCATAGGCAAAGTTTATTGTTTCTAGATATAATTAAAAAAAAAAAAACAAAAAAAAAAACAAAAAAAAAAACAGAGGGAACACGTGGTCGATAAACACCTGTATTTAAAGCCCCCCTAAGGCTGCACTTATGGTGCCAGCAACATCAGGCTGCGGTCGCTGGAAAAATCAAATTGAGAGGACGTGCAGCGAACACGACCAAGCTGTCACTCCGTCGTGCTTACTATAAGCGCACGCGACGGCGGCAATGCATTTGTTTTGACGAGACGTTGCTGTCGCCAGCACTATAAGCGCTACTAGTAATTCATTTTCCAGAGAGAAAGCCAAATCTTTGTGGTTTGGTTAGTTTAAGGAAGATTATAGGATTGTTAAATAGTTTAGCTGTACCCGTGGTATATGTGGAATGTTTCCTCACTTTATCCGGTTTGTTTTCCATGCATCTTTAAGGGGAGCTGCTGACTGCACTTGCAGGCTGCATCAGCACTAAATAAAAAAAGTGTTACACAGCTTGTCCTGCATACAAAAAATAAATAAAAAACACACCAGAAAAGAGAGGTCCACACAACTTTATTGTAATAAATAAAGACAACTTCACATCGGACACCGGAACGAAGCTAACAAGGTTTTACTGGACAGCCATATATACAGAACATAAACAACCAGGATGCAGCCATGTGTTACAGCCAGCAGTAACTATACACCAGCAACTATACACCAGCAAGGCAGGAGGAGCTGCACACAGCTTTGGGAGCACCTACGCTTCAGCAGGTCCACAATCTTACCCGCGCCACACCCCGTGATCTTAGTGTTTTAAGATCTCCATCTGTTAGGCTGTGGAGAGGAAGGGTGTTCAACCAGCTGACACTGCATTTTAAGTAATCGCATACAAGCGGACTGTGTGTGACCGCTTTGATGTTTTAAAGTGTCTCGGTTCTAGGACTACTCACTGCACAGCAAACACAGAACTTTTACCCTTCCCATGGCAGAAATCAGACAGTGCCACAGCACTTACAGGATCGCAACCACATGTTCAAACGCAGTCACCCCCCCCTCACCTCACCTCACCCCTTTTACAAAATTACACGACGTTCCCTGAACATCGTCAAAGGGCCCCTACAGCACCCACCTGTGTGATTTCCAGGAACATCATGGGAGCAGCTGAATGGTTATGGTGAAGGATGGGGTGTCAAGAGAGGTCACATGACCGCTGCTGTTTGTAACACAAAGCTCATTATATAGCGATAGCAGACTTCAGTGCACTTGATACTACTCCATGTCCCATTATAATGTAGACAGTCAGAGTTTTCATAGTATTCAATTGCCGTGATGGAGCAGAATATGCCCCACCATGGAGGGAGGGGCGCAACAAAGCCAGCTACATCTGTAATATAGCAGTTTATGTTACCAACATGTTTCAAGCTTGTGAATGGGCAGAGTGACACATCTACATGTAGTCATAGCTGGTTCCTGGCTACCATTCTGCCCTCACTGGCATGCAAGTCCTGATAAGAGCAGGCAGTGCCAGTACCAATCATGGGTTTTCCCCCACACAGGCAGTCCCTTGAATGACAGGAGTGGAGTGACTAGGTCTGTGTTCTGCCCAACCCCAGGTTCAGACCTTGTGCTTTCTCCCTACTGTACGTAAGGGAAGTGCAACACCAAATTGTTAGTGTATCTTTACCGTGAGAGAGACAAGGTATCACAGCGACCTGCTGAGCATTGGCAGGGCCTGGTCCTCTTCCCTAAGGGACGAGTGAGTGATCACCTATTCCTCTGGTCTTGCAAGAGGGCTGGGGAAGAGCAGGGACACTTGACCCGTAGTGAAGGTCCAGGGACCAGCCCGAGTTTGGAAGACCAGAACAGAGACTGTGTTAGGCAGAGAATTGCCATGTTGCTGTGAAGTGTACAGGAATAAAGCTGGTTCCAATTGGATATACCTCCGGCCTGGTGTGTGTGTGACCTTACTGGGGGGGAGAGGTAACCGTTTCCACTGTAGGAGATCACCTCTATACATCTGGAGCTTACAACAGATGGCGGCGCAGTGTACCATGGAGTAAATGTCAGTTATATACCCCAGAAGTCTGTCCTACAGTCCCCACAACCATCAGCGGACAACTCAGCCTCCTGTGAGCCAACAGGTAGCATACACCTGGTAACAGTGGTACCTCCCAAAGGCTGGGAGGGAAAAACCATTACATAATGTACTTTTTAAAATGTTATTGTACATGCAGTTTCCACCCCCCCCCCATACTACTAAAACCCTTTGCTGGCAGAGCATGCCACATATTGCAGACCGGTATATTCATTATAAAAGCCTCACACGCATGACATGCTCGGAGTATCTAAACCTCATGATCTCTCCCTGTATATTTCTCAGGAAGCAAAACATTGCAGGCCTCTGCAGCAGCATCATTCAGTATGTTTGCAACACAGTGCACTAGTCTTGTTATAAACCAATTCTAAGCAATCCTCACTTGTGTCATTAGTCCAAGGATAGCAAGCTGAAACAGACACAAACACCTGGCCTATAGCGTTGACATGAGTTGGCTAAACCACCTCTTAAGAGGAATACTGACCCACGCTCCCCTCCTTTTGAATTACATGTTTGCACGCTGACCCCCATCCACACACAGTCACTACACATGCCTCGTTTTTAAAGCTAAGAGCAGAACTACTAATGACAAACACACTAGAATAGGAAACATAAAATATCCGGGCTCTCTCGTCACCCGAGCAGTACGGCAGTGGGACGGACTTCTAACCACCTCAGTCCATGAACTTTCGGTTTGTGTTGGCACCAAACAAAGCTACTCGTATCTCTGGCATCATCTGTTGAGGAGACATGGAAAGGAGACAATACGGGTTGTTAAGCAATGACAGTGGACACTGAAAAAATAAAAAGTTTGATTCCCATGGGGCCAAAACCCTAATCATGCCTTCTTAAAGCACCAGTCTGTGTCTATTTTTTGGGGAGGGAGTCTCGCTCTTACAGCCCCCTAGCACCCTATGGGGACACATGTCTGTGTG
This sequence comes from Ascaphus truei, assembly GCF_040206685.1. NCBI lineage: Eukaryota > Metazoa > Chordata > Amphibia > Anura > Ascaphidae > Ascaphus > Ascaphus truei. Next base: position 285,264,389 of record NC_134487.1, read on the forward strand.
TAACATCGAAGTGTAACATTTAAGTATGTGTGAGCTGGATTCTACTACCAATTTGCAAGATCCTAAAATGTAATTAACAATTTGGTGTGTCTGAGTTGATTAGGCAGACCTCTCCCTTAATTGTTAGTCAAGTGGCTGTGTTTTAGAATACTTACAGCAGGACACCTTGGCTGTGTGTAACATCTTAAAGTTTAACATTTAAGTGTGTGGAGTTAATCTTGGAGTTGAAATTGGCGGTGAAGATGAGGAAGATCTGGACTCTAAACAACAACTTTACAACTGTGAGAACTTTACTTTCTAAAAGCTGTGATTATTTGCACTCTTCCTATCCTCCAATAACTGGGAAGTCTCTCCTCCTGTATCACTATGCACTCCTTATTGCATTTTCTGTTTACTGTTTCCTTACTATTTGGTGAATGTCCCTGTTCTCTCCAACTTCCCCACTCCACCATTATTTATACACCTCTCTCCCAACAACCCTCAATAAAAAAACACCAACACAAATCCTCTATTCACACACACACTATCTACTCCTTCCTGCTGGTGCGGATCTCCCCTAAGCCTGAATCCAGACACACGTGATTTCACCCATGTCTCGTTGCCATCTCTTCCCCTTTAAAATGGTATTAACCTTTTCATTTAACACTGACTAACCTTAAAACTTGCCCCACAAATCAAGCATCCCAATAGCCTGCACTCATGGCTATTGTCCCACAGTCACTTATACCACCCATTGTGGCCAAGCACTGCCATCTACAGCACTTATTCCCTCACCTGCTCTCTCTGTAAGTTTCCCCTCAAACCTCTTAGATTGTAAGCTCTTCGGGGCAGGGATTTCCTTTCCCATTGTCTGATTTTTGTTGCACTTAAATGTATTTTTAAGATTCCCTGTACTGTATTCTTTGAGAAGCGCTGAGTACACTTTTGGCGCTATATAAATAAAGACATACAATACACATGGCTCCTGAATTCTGGTCCATGAGAAATTATATGGCCACTGGGACCAGCCAATAGAAAGTCATGGTATAATACAAAAAGGAATCTGAAGACAGACATTAAGAATCATGGCAATCAGGTGGCAGGGCCATGGATTAGGAGTCACTGTTTTATAGCTTCCTGGAAGATTGAGTCGAGGTTTCCTCTTCCCACAAGAGCCCTTCTCTGCATTAGGAAAGGGTGCCTTCTCCTCCCTAGAGATCCGCTCACCTGCTGCCCTATCAGATCCAGTCTGCTCTCCAGTGTGTTGGACACTTTGATCCTTCCATCGATGTTGTACATCTCTATCCCTCCCGCGCTGCAGGGAGACACGGCAGCAAGGTTTGAACGCACATTCAGACACATTATTTGGGAAGAAAACAGCATGGTGGCGCTGTTCTGTAAACCAATAGTCTGCATCTTAAATAGAAGAGGGACACCTGAGAGCATTAAGTTTCTTGATGCGATCTGTTCATTTTTATAGGAACCATGAGAAACACTCATGTCAGAGCTTCCAAAAAGGCATCTTGTTTCAATGCATCATTTAACCCTCAAAATTATTGTTCTAAAAGGATCTCACGCAGGGATTATTTTACCTAAGGTTTACCTTTGTCGGCGTAGTATAAGGCTCATGCATCGTAGTGTTTGCTAAAGCTCAGTAATAAACCGAGCGGCGTTCTTCTGCACACAGTGACAGATTATACTCCAGGCGCTGTGCGTTGTGCGGACGGACATTCGGATATTGTGAGAAAATTATTTCGTTTCACTCAGTGACAGAACCGCGTGATGGAAGGTGGTCTGCTCACTGACCGAAAAAGCATGGTAGCAAACTCAGAACTTTGGCTTAAAGCAGCAATCCCCCCTCAAAATAAAGCTATTCTAAGATTAGAACTGAAGCTCAATAAATAGCAATAAACTACAAATATGGCTGCCTGGGTCCCACAAAGACATGGCAGCTTTTGATTGGCCGTCGGAGCAAAGGCCGCCTGGCAGCCATATTGTTCTTCCGGTCAAGTATTGTGTGGCAGTTTTGAGCCAAGGTTAACTAGCAACCCGGTGTCCCTGGAGCATTGCAGCTCAGCATTCTGGGACATATGTTATACTAATAGGGTTTTCATGCTCCGTAAAACTCTGCAAACATGGATAGACCTTGAAAAATAGGAATATACACAGAAAGTGTGTGTGAGTGTGTGAGTGAGAGTGTGAGTGAGAGTGTGTGTGTGTGAGTGTGTGTGTGTGAGTGTGTGAGTGAGTGTGTGAGTGTGCCACTAATGGCTTCGATAACTTATTGCTAGAGCCCACACTGCTCTCTGTACTTGGCCGCAGATAGATTTCCCAGGACTAGCACGTGGCAGCGGTCTTTCAAGACCCCCAATTTCACACCTCACAAGCCCACGTTCTCCTCACTCACCCTCTTATACTCCCTCTCTCCTCCCTCCCCCCCAACTTGGCCGCAAGTAGAGAACCGGCAGCCAGGCCCCCCCCACCCCCCCCCACAGCCACCGGGCCACTTGTCCCGGCTCTCCCCCCCCCCCCCCCCTCCCCCCGTCGGCGTCCCTGGCTGCGTACAGGGGAAGGGAAAGCAAGTTATCCACAACCTGTTCTCTTCCTTACATGTCTGGGGAGAGGTGGTTTTCATGATCCACCCCCACCTCCAGGTCCTTCTTGGTAGCCGCTTTGTAGGCTGGGATGTTCTTCTGCACAGAGGACTGAAGACAAAGAGAGGTAGAGTTATAAACCTCAGCCGCGTCTCCACAAAAACAAAGAAGGATGGACAACTGAGATGAGGACAATGGTACACAGAACAGGTCTTGCTCAACCTAGGCAAAGGCGAATGTCCATGAAAAAGGTAGTGGATTCATGAAATTGCTTCCCCGCAGAGGAGTTGGATAGCAAAAGCTACAGCAAATCTGTATTGACTCCAACAATGGTTCTGCAGACACGTGCATTTACTTTACCAAGGTGTAAATGATATATGTTAACCCAGGACACAAACTAAATGCAGTTATTGAATGTATGAAAGCGGTCATCTCCATTTACCTTAACTAGTGCCAGGTCCTGCTTACGGCAGCGGATCAGCACCTTGGGTTCTAGGAGCTGGTACAGACCCTGCAGAGGAACAGCAGAGGGTCAGAATGGAGGGGCCTGTTACACGGTTACGGTGTTGTGCACGACCTGCCACCATCGTTACCTGCAGGATGAGTCCGTCCAACAGGGCTTGGTAACGTGCAGAGTCTTTCACCACCCTCGCCAGCCTCTGCTTGGCATCAGCGAGTAAATCCTGGGCAGACAATGAGTCATTTTGTGGGATGAGAAGAGTTAAACAAAACATTTAGCTTTGCCAACAATCTATTCTGCTCTTTACATGTCTGGGGAGAGGTTTCTTTACCCCTCTACAATGCATTTTCAAGCGCAAAAGAATAGACTTTATGCACAGCATTGGCGGCTGTGCAATAGATTTGCTATCAAGATAGTAATGTGAAATTGCAGCTCTTCCTATACGGATGCTCAACAGGTTTCTATTTTCTTGAAAACTGACACAATAAGTCGTTTTAATGCAATTTCACAACTGGCCGGACAGATGAATCCTTCAGGTAAACTATATTAAAAAAAAATAACAGTATGTAGCAACATCTGCAAAATCCCAACCCTCAAAGTTTTAGTTCTGAAAATGAAGATTGTGAGGACAAACAGAAACAATGGATCCCGGTCCTTCGCTAATGGCGAGAGAGATGTGACACTGCATTGGTTTGCCGCAGGTGTGTGATCAAAACATAAGGAGGACGCTCATTTATTTCACATGGAGACTATTACATGGCCCTGTACAAATTGGGACAATCTGAACTATGCAAGTGTAACAAGAATACAAGGCCTTATTCACATGACCTTACAATCTAGAAGACTACAACATTTTGTAGACCACATACTGGCACAGAAAAAAAAAAAAAGGGATGAACCTGCAGTGAATCGGCTTGGTATAAACATGACATGAAGTTCTTTTATATCCGCCTGCAGATCTGGGGGTTTTCCCTCCGCAGGCTGTTTGTTCCTCTTTCTATCCAGTCTTAAGACATTTCTGTGGCGAAATGGGCATGAGGAACTATAGGCCAGAGCAAAGTTTAACACATCCCAAGCACTTCACGGGAGAGAAGAGGGTGACACGTAACATCTTACTGGTTTGCAGCGTCACACAGGCAGACACTACAACCAGAGTTAAGGAATGAAAAAGCTATGACCGGGCTACCGACCCAATGATCCCCTAACCCAGGGGTGCAGCAAGTAATATCCCAGGACCAGGGTGAACCTCAGGGCTAGATTCACAAAGCTCCATTAAATGAGGGCAATTTGGTTTACAACACAGACCTCTCAAAATGATCCATTTTGGCTCTAACAAACTGCAATTCCTATGCGGCTTTAAAATAGATAGGGGAAGAAACAATATATTTTATTGTAACATATTTTCTAGGTGTTTAAGATGTATTTCACCACGTGGAGTATAGGTTAAAGCAGCAATACTATATTCCCCCTTTTTGTTCTTGTGTATATGTAAATATTCTACATTCTTACCCAAGCTGGTAATCGTTTGGTGCGCCTGTTATAAGTGTCAATAGCCTTATGGTGTCACTAACATAATAGCAGCTTCAGGCAGTGTAGCTCAGCAAATGCAATGTATCCTTATATTGCCAAGATAACATTATTGTTACAGTTTGCAGCTCAAACTGCGGGGAATATTGGCAACAAATTATCTCAAACAGGAAAGTGTTGCAAAAATCTTGCACTGCTTGGAATGTGGGCTTAAAACTGCTATAGAAATCAGAGGCGGCTTTAAAACAAAAAAATGGCAGAGTTAAAGAATTAAAAAAACAAACAAACACAAAAAACAGTAAGTATTATCTAATACTACGTAACAGATTTAAAAAACCCATATAAAATTTCACATTTTGCTGCTTTAATCTATTTCAGGTATTAAATAGACCCTGCAAAAAGAATGTATATAGCGCAAACTAAATATCACCGTAACTATTAGTGCGACAAACAAAATAAAAGTGAATAAGTGAAAAATCAAGTGAAAAAAACAAAACAAAAACCACCATACAAGAGAGTTGAGCTGGTTCAGGTGATGTTCCCCAACGTCACAAAGAATAGATTAGATTACACAGGGCTAATCCAGCGCAGGGTACTCTTATAAGGGTGGTCCTTTTACCTGCCTGGTGGGGAGTATAGGCCCTCTGTGCGAGTCCCCTACTACTGCTGGACTCTCTGCCTGTGCCCCTGCCGACAGACGCAGCCTGTGTGTACAAACCAGAAGCGCCGTGGAGCCAGAGTGACGGAGAGAAGCCGGTTAAACATCTGGCTGACTGAGGGACTGAACGGAGCGCCGTCGCTACGGGACCCAGAGTGGTCAAACTGCTTTTACCTTACTGGGAGCATGACAGTTGCCGGTATCTCACCGCTTATGTCTTTCAATATAAAATTGATGTGCACCACGCACATCTCTTCTCTTTTATACCCATGGAAAGTCCATCCTAAATCTACCACCATCTCCCACCATTTATCAGATTTATCCGAGACACGCTTGATTTGACCTACCCCATGTGAAACAGAAAAAAAATGGCAGGCATCCGGAACAGCAAAGAAACGGCAATGAATGGCAATGAAAACCCACGGTCAGGAAAAAGGCACAAAAGTAGGGCAAGTAATCTCCATGTCCTCCCTCCTATGCGTTTCACGCCGCTTCATCAAGGAGTTTTGATTTAAGATGTTTGCTTCTAGTACGTCTGCACTATTGTATGCATTGTTCTTTTTTTTCCCATATACCACCGAGAGCACTTTGCACTGGATTAGCCCTGTGTAATCTATTAAATAGATCATATCCTAAACTGATCTCTCTCCTCTCCAATAAAAGTCCTATTTCACGGTCAAGATTTTTTTATTTATAAAATGTTTTACCAGGAAGCAATACATTGAGAGTTACCCCATTTCAAGTATGTACTGGGCATAGTGTTATGATGACAAATACATGGTAACATTAAGTGAACAGGGTTATACATTATATACAAGACATTGCATGCACAGTTAAAGATGATGAATTAGGACTGGAGGTTAATGTCCGGAAATATCACTACATTAACAGAGCTTCGTGAATATGGGATTAATATAATTTAGGCTGTAATAAGATCGCAAGGAACAAGGTAGATGTGATGCTCTAAAATTGTGACCAGTCCTGTAAATGGAGTATCCAAATGTATAAGTCCACAATGGGTTAATCCAAAACACGATGGAGTGCCCCTAATAAAGTTGATTAGGAACTGGTGGGAATAGGTGTACCAGTGGAGTCAGCTTGACACCCACAACTATAACACATAATAGCACCAACCAGTGCAATACTAATAAATGGACAATGTCCGTGGTAGACAGGAATAAAATAAGGCACTGCGGCACTTTACCTGTGCTACCCAAGGGGCACTGTTGTCGTTAGCGGCGTGCAATCCATCCGTTGTAGATCCAGGAAAATAGAGAGCGTAGATAGAGCACAGCCAGGGATATCCTGTATATTCCGTGCAGGAAGAAAAGAAACAGCCAGGCCACTCCAGAAGTAACAAACAGTACTAATTCATTTATTGCATGCTGAACATACAGAAAAAATGGACTATGTAAACGCACCTACGCGTTTCGTACTCAAGGTGCTCTATCAAGGTGACAACAGTGTAATAAAGCTGCTTCTTTATACTTACCCGAACTACCTCTAAGCCAACAGGATGCCGCGTCACTAACCCGCGTCGCGCAGAATCGCGAAGGAAGGGCGCGCATAGCCATAGGCTGGGCAGTTCGGGCAAAGTACAAGACCTTGCTTGCACTAGACGCTACAGCCCACGGAATGACGTCATCACCGCGCATCACGGAGCGTGGTCGTATTCAGTAGCCTGGCGGAACATGACAACTTTTTTAACAAATCAAAACTTTATTGAAACTGGACATTACTGTTTAAAATGGAAAAAACTAAATTATTTAAAAAACACAAATAACTTGTTGCAATAATAGCAGCAACCCTACGTAGCAGTGTACTGTGTCAGTAGAAAGGAAATGGTAATAAAGATAAATAATGAATAACCAATAACACTAAATAAATAGTTATGGTACTAAGCACATCACAATGTAACATTAAATAACCATACCATTTATCCTACCATATAATTAAGAAGTATATACTTCTAAAGATTTTTAATTATACATATGAACACAGTATCCATACATAGGGAGAAATTAAAACACCTTGTTTATCAAAGAGAACAAAAATAGTGTTTATCAAACAATTGAGAATATTAGCCATTATGTAACTGAATAAGAAAATATTGGAAGAATGTACATAATCTCTGTATGACATAAAGCTTGAGTGATAACACTATATAAAAGAAGAGGAATACATTGATAAAGAATGTTGTTATACATAAAGATCGCCTGTTAACAGAATAAATCATGAACATTGATTGGGACGCACTATAAATATGTGTATAATATCTAAAGTAACATACAAATATGATTACAATAAGATTAATGATCTAAGCGTTCATTAATTATGAACAATTGTGTGAATTATAATTATTATAAAACAATTTTAAAACAATTTATAAAAAGAAAAGAAAATGGAAAACATTATTATAAAAAAAATATATAAAAAGTCATAAAAAAAGTGACTTAAATCCCAATCAATGTTCATGCCCATCGGTGTTCTTGTTCTCAGGGTAAAAATCCAAAAAGTCTCTCGTCTATCTAACTGTTTAATCCTGTCCCCTCCTCTTATGGGCACGGGAACATGTTCTATGCCCTGAAAGGTGAACGAGTTGCTGTTACCATAAGGACAACTAGAAAAGGGTTTTGAGACGGGGTGATTTCTACCTATGTATGGATACTGTGTTCATATGTATAATTAAAAATCTTTAGAATTATATACTTCTTAATTATATGGTAGGATAAATGGTATGGTTATTTAATGTTACATTGTGATGTGCTTAGTACCATAACTATTTATTTAGTGATATGATTATTATTTGTTTATCTATTGGTTATTCATTATTTATCTGTATTACCATTTCCTTTCTACTGACACAGTACACTGCTACGTAGGGTTGCTGCTATTATTGCAACAAGTTTTGTGTTTTTTTAAATAATTTAGTTTTTTCCATTTTAAACAGTAATGTCCAGTTTCGATAAAGTTTTGATTTGTAAAAAAAGATGTCACATGTTCCGCCAGGCTACCGAATACGACGTGACGTCAGCGCGACCACGCTCCGTGATGCGCGCGGATGACGTCATTCCGTGGGCTGTAGCGTCTAGTGCAATTAAGGTCTTGTACTTTGCCCGAACTGCCCTATGGCTGTGCGCGCCCTTCCTTCGCGATTCTGCGCAGATGCAGGTGACTGCGTCTCATGTCGCCGTGACCCTGAGCGACGCGGGTTAGTGACGCGGCATCCTATTGGCTTAGAGGTAGTTCGGGTAAGTATAAAGAAGCAGCTTTATTACACTGTTGCCACCTTGATAAAGTACCTTGAGTACGAAACGCGTAGGTGCGTTTACCTAGTCCATTTTTTCTGTATGTTCAGCATGCAATAAATGAATTAGTACTGTTTGTTACTTCTGGAGTGGCCTGGCTGTTTCTTTTCTTCCTGCACGGAATATACAGGATATCCCTGGCTGTGCTCCATCTACGCTCTCCATCTTCCTGTAATAAGATCGTTCGCATGCCCTTCACACAATAGACAAGCACAGAGAGTTAGTTTATGGATGATATTTAAAAACAGCCACAAATTCTGACACAACTAAAAAAAAAAGCTCCAATTCATGATCAAGCCAGTGACAATACAATGAACGGGTTAGCTGAATCGTTTCTAGAACTATTGCATGGCAGTGTTTAAACCTGGAATGGGAGTCCCAAAAGAATATGGTCACTGATGCTGAAATTAACTGGAGCCATTTTATTCTCCCATGAGAACTTGGGGGCCATTGTTTAAATACAATTCATGAACTAACTCTGTTTGCGCTTGTTTCCATTTCCTGATCTGACAGTTAAAGCAATATCCTACAGGTGTTTTTCTTAATAAAATCGGTTCTGTACTATGAGACAATACTTGTAGCATTTGAGAGAAAAAAAAAAAAAAACATTTTGTCCAAATAGCAACCATTTACAAAGTCACACCACATGTTCTGATCTTCTCCCTGAGCAGGTTGTTTTGTTCTTCAATTGGCTAAAAAAAAAACATTAATAGTCTTCATCTTTAGTGTGATTTTTCCATGGTAACCTTTAGGCTGGGGCCATAGAGGGGGTAGCAGGGCTGAGGCGCGCTGACGCTGAGGCTCGCCTGCTGAAATCTGCGCGATTTCATGCCCATGCAGGCGAGCCAGCGGGCGCGATCGGGAGGCGGGGGGAGACTGAGGGAGGCGGGGCAGTGACGTCGCTGGGCCAATCGCCCGCGACGCACCGACGTCAACGTCACGGCGCCGTGACGTTGACGCTGCTCCGCGCTGATTGGATGTTTTCAGCCAACAGCGCTCTGAAAAACAACTTGGCTGTTGGCTGAAAAATCCAGCGCCTCAGCACGCCTGCGGACGCTCGCGTGAGCCCCCTCTAAAGACATCCTCATGGAGGATGCAGGGGCTCAGCGCGGAGCGTCCGCACGGCTCAGCGCAGCCTCCCCTGCTATGGACTCGGCCTTAGACTGCACTGGGCGCCATTTTTACCTTCCAGACAACACGTCTATCTCCTGAACAGAGCATCAGCTTTGATACATGTTAAAAAGCAGACTGCTGCTATAACGTCATGTTAAATAGGTTCATAAAGCTTAATGAATCTAGCCCCAAGGGTGACATTTACATGTCTACACAAACGGCTGCTCCACAGAAAATAAATGTTGCATCTTGAAAGTGATCTCTTGTACAGCAGATTACCAACTATAACTATTTACCTTGCCATTCTTTAATATAATATAATTATTTTTTTATTTAAAGGCCCAAAGCCTGCTGTAGTGTTGCCATGGCAATCTACCATTTACCCCCACCCATCAGGCAGCACAGCTGTTTTCCATGCAGTCTCCGAGTGCTTTTATTCTTACAGTGACCGGGGTTGGTCACTGGTTTACCATCATACCTTATTGAGCATTGTTTTTTTACAGTGTTACCCCAGCACGGATTGTTCAGGGAAACTATGGATCAGGCAGTTTGTGTACAAGTATACTTACAGATATAAGGTCATCCCGTGCTTTCAACACCTTTAACCTGGCCTGGTTCATCAGGTTCGACATCTGGCTGCAAGTCACAAACAAAACAAAAAAAAAGTGTCACATTGTGATAGAGATGAATTTAGTGTGTTGCAAGAAATTAAAAAAAAAAAAAAAAAAAAAAAAACAACAAACACCCCCAAAAACCAAACTGAACACGTCAGGACCAGCTAAGAGGTACTAAAATAATCCATTATTAATCCATAATCCGCTGCTAGCTTTCGGTAGCAAAAGGGTTAAAAGACCCCAATAGGCATGACCCTGACCCATTCAATATCACTTACATTTTCTTTTGCTGCTCGATCTGCTTCTCTTTCTTCTCATAGTACTCCATGATCTTCAGCCTCTGCGTCTGCACCAGGCGACCCTTCTCAATGTTAAACTCTTCTTCGGCCTACGACAGGGGGAAACCGCAAGCAAAGGCTCGTCAAAGTCACTATTACACAGCGGCAACATCAAGTAGGGGATGAGACCAGGGGGACAGGTGGCACTAAAGATATACAAAAAAACAACCGCTGATAGCTCAAAGAATAGCACAACAAATACTTGAACTTCCAAAAGTCCCATGGTATAATGATGTAATATATATTTGTATAGTCTGGGTATGTTGACAACACACCGACGGGTTGACATTGCAAGCGGAGACGGGTGACCAGTGACCTGAAGTGCAATTAATTCTGATTATAAATAAAAAATAAAAAAAGTAAACTGCTGCTAGGAAACAATCACTCACACATAGGGTCCTGTGCAGTTCATCTCAACATTTCTCTGCCAGAAGGCAGTGAAACTAGCATGCAAATGGTGACATTTACACACTTAAGGGTTAACCAGCAATAAGGCAACTACTGGTCATTCAGAATGCCAGAGGTCATGGCTAGCATGACTGACCCTAAACAATGCTTACCTCTGGATACAAAAAGGTAACTCCAGTTTTCTAGACTGTTATAGAAGTGTGTGTGTGTGTGTGTGTGTGTGTGTGTGTCATTCCCGTTACCTTGGCATCGATTTCCTCAGCCTTCTCGTTGGCTTCCTGTTCGATAAAAGCCATCATGTGCTTGATCTGTAAAGGAATACACACGTTACACTGAATGTGCTATACACAGCGTTCTTACTTACAGCCGACTCCGATGCGTTGGAGCAGGAAAAGGGGAGCGATATAATAGTTTGTGAACCGAGAGAAAATCAAAGAGCACAATCATTTTAAACTGCAATACTGCATAAAAGCCTCTACATAATGAACCCTTAATATTGAATGTAATGTAAAAATAAGATGCGCACAAAGAAAAGGATACGATATCAGCAGAAACAGCACATGGAGTATTTAGTGTTTCCATTCAGATTTTTGAATGATAAATACTATTTTCTACAAGCAAAACTCAAATACAGACTAAATTAAACTGTACAAATTCCCTTTTTTTCCTGAGTGTGTCACAGATCCAAGAAAATCAATCCCCAGAGCAAAAGATGTGATTTGTAAAGGCAAGATGAGGAATCTGGCACATCCCAGGGCTCACCAGAGCAGCCATCAAACATTGCCAACATCTGCTAACAGCAGCCTTGCACGCATCATTAAGATTTCAGTAACACTAGGAATAGTGTGTGAATGGCATATTAGAGCTATAGACTCCAGATAACGCACACCTAGGTCTCGGACAATGTTGTGTACTTGAATCTATAGGTCTGAGAATCCATCTCGTGTTTGCCCAACACATGATACCTCTAACACCTCCATCCTTCACCAAATGAAGACTAAAAAAAAAAAAAGTAACCTTTATGCATTATTTGTTAAATTGCCGGTAGATGAACGGCATGCTGTACGCTCATTGGGAAGTTTGCAGAGCAGCACAGCTCTCGTAATTTAGTGAACAAGGCCCTCCGTAACACTTCAGAGGGAGGATTTAGACAGGAAGACTAGAAAGGATGACACGGCAGCCGGCAATTAATAGGGCAGCCCATAGTTACAAATAGGAAACCTTTAATCCTTGTGTGACTTTATATATTCGGAACCTGCAATGCTTCCCTTCTACAGTGGAGGGGCTTGCACACATTGGAAAGAGATGCACTTCATGTCCTCAATAATAAGGATTCCTTTGCCGTTTAGTAAATAGAACAGGCACTGACAGTTGATGGTGCCTAGGAGTTGTGCATTTTTCCAGGTAAAAGCTTAGCAACAGGAACTAGACAGGGGGTGTTGTTGGTTACATTAAATCTCTTCACTGTTTGGGGGCTCCAACTATAAGAAGCTGTAATCTTCATATCTGTCAGATTCAACCTGTTTGTTACTCACACAGGGGTCACTTGTAGCCCTTCAGAGGTCAGACTCATCAGTAAAACTTTATAACCCCCCCCCCCCCCGTTAACTGCCAGGGACCCCAACACTGCACGCTGCGCTGGAACATGGGGGTTAATGCACGCTTCAGTTATTGACATTACTAGATTGATTTGATACTGGTGTTACCAAATACTACAATTAAAAAATATATATATTAATTTAAATTAGAAATTGGACATTACTTTTTTGAACTATGTTCAGATAAATACAAGATAAACAATAGAAATTCTCTTTGATCTGTAACTTTTGATAAAATATAGAAAGAAATATGGCTTGCGGCTTCTGGTAAGAGGAATGAAAGGTTAATAGGGTTATTTAAAAAGACCACTCCAGATACCCCATCAGATGTTGCCCACTACGGTGCCATACAAAGCAGTGATGTTTACAGCAGGTGCTGTGTACGTTTTGGTTTAAACAAGGTATTGGTCCCATCCCACTCAAACAGGCCTGAGATTCCAGACTGGGCTGGATAGTTTGACCGCTGCTCTGTATTCCTTCCCAAATCCAGATGAGAGCAGATCTGTGAAACCAAGCTGTTTACTGTTAACAAGAACCTGTGCAAGCAGAATAGGAAAGGAAAAGGGCACCCGCTAATTCCACTTTACAAATGTTTGCTGGCTGTAGAACAACACCCCGATTCTCTCATCAAAACTGCAAACAGCAGTAATAAAAGTGCAGATTCTTCGATATCTGTGACTTAAGATGATTTTACCCAGTAAGCCAATTCTTGACATTTACAGTCATAATAGTTTTTTATAGCTCTTGTGAAATATAGCAGTCATGTAACCATGAAAGACATTACTGGCCCATATTAAATAAGCCGTGATATTCCATAAGAGACTTCGCATAAGAGGCTATTATTCCATAATAAACACACCCAGGAAGATACCTTGTGGCCCAGTCACTTCAACGGGCCGTAATAAGACTGCCAGCCTGGGAAGGGGTCTCATGGAGTAACACAGATTAGTAAACTATAGTGTCCTAAAAGGCCAAAGAGTTGCATGGCACATAAGAGATCTACAAGCCTGAAATGCACCATCTCTATATGAGACTAGAATATGAGTACTTTCTTCTAGCAGTAACAGGCTGCAGCAATGTTGGCTTCTGTGTGTATAGGAGGAGGTGGGGCCTTTAATAAGATTTCCTGAAACTGCAGCTCTTGGAGCGGTTAGTGAAGGGCACATGATGCTCACAAAATCACATGATATTAGTAAGAAGCCACTTCCCATCTGAGAAGTCAATGGATCCCTGCAGTAAAATATGAGTAACTAAATATGCAGGACTCCCCTTTTTCACCCCCTCGGTCAATACCAGGAGTGGTCAACTCCAGTCCTCAATGGCCACCAACAGGTCAGGTTTAGGATATCCCTGCTTCAGCACAGGTGGCTCAGTGAACCAAAATTGAGCCACCTGTGCTGAAGCAGGGATATCCTTAAAACCTGGCCTGTTGGTTGCCCTTGAGGACTGGAGTCAGTCACCACTGTTCTACCCCCACATCATACATTGGTAGAGTGAATTTCTGTAAATTAACCCTTCCGTATCTGATAAATCTTTAACATTTCGGTTCTTAAAGAAGCAGCTGCATTTGCATGGTATTTATTTCCTGTAGATCTTTTCTTGCCCCTTCCAACGATTTTTCACACCGTATAAGCATTTGAAATGTGTGCGATAACTGAAGATGGAGATTAGGAAAATAATGATTTATTTATTTTTAAAACCACAAACGACAAATTCACCGGACAAGATACTAACATTATAGTTAAACTTCTGGGCGGGAAGAGATGTAGCTTTAAGGTATCAAGAAAGACGAGTATTTCTGAACCTCATTCCTTAAAATCAGGATGGTAAACTGGTGTTTGATGGTTGGCATATAACTATTGTATGTTGCCTTTTGTGATTACAGAGGGTTAGAGGTTCTCAGCAAATCTAGATTATGAGCTCCAGGTGAATTAGGAAGGCGATTTACAAGTATGAAGACTTAACTCCACAAGCCTTGGTAAAACCCCATAGAGTAACTCGTACAATAAAAATAAGCTTTTTGTGTACAAACCACAGACTGTCGAGAACTGGCCATTACCCATATTGTTTTGACATTAATATACGAGCCACAACTGCGATTTTAGGGGGAAATATTCTACACAACAGCTTCATTATTCTGCCAAGGTACAGAGCAGATATATATGCCAAAAAGGGTATCAAGGACACTATGCGAGATGCAAGCACTATAACATGGTGATTGTTAGGCATGCATCACATCGGGGTGTTATATTGAGGGGATATGGGGTGGTCAGCACAGCAGGGGCTTCTGAGGGCGCTCATGCTTGGAGAGCACTCCAAGCATGAGCGCCAGGTGTCCTGCATTTACGCGCACGCGGGGGTGGCATTGCGGGTAATTGAGCACGCGGGAAAGTATACATTTTTTGTTCATCTGAGGGCCGGTGAGCGTGTGTGCCCACGCACAGCGTGGAGCGGGGACTTGCATATATCCATATATGTAAGTAACCACCGCCCGCAAAGCGCTAGCAGGGACACAGCCTCACACTTTGTCAAGACCCAAGGAAACAGCACCCAGATAAGTGAGGGCTGGACCAAAAGCAGCAGAGACAGAATACTAGGCCAGACTGTCTTCATGAAACCCTTAATAAGTGACCCTAATAAAGTTATAGGGTGTGTAACTAGTCAGATCTCATCTCCACTGCAATGATGCGTGGCAGTAGAGGTAATAACACAATTAGCATTTGAGTGACAGAAATGGCAGTGAAATATTTAACCCCTTCGGTGCTAAAAAGGGGCCAGCAATGCCCTGCAAAAAACTATGAGGGGATCAATGGCACAAATAATCATATATAGACCCCAGAAGCTGGGAATTAGTGAGTGCATTTAATACAGGTGTCCCTGCTGTGTGGCCCCACGTCAGAAACCTGCACACAGTGCTCGCCCCAGGGCCTGTCACCTTCCCCACGCTGTCACCCTCACCCCGGCTGTCACCCTCTCCTCCAGCTATCCCCGCCTATCACCCTTTCCTCACCTGCTTCTGCACGTCGGCGTCGCTCAAGGCCATGGCGGCGGCTCGGTCAGGCCCGGGAGGCGGCTGGGAGAGGACAGGAGAGGCCGGTGTGAGGTGGCGGGGGGGCAGAGCAGGCGATGCGCAGGGAGCAGCGAGCACACGGTGCGTCCCCGGTTATACAGACACAAGAATACCGAGCACTCGACGCGGCTCCTCCCTCTTATTATACAGCAGTCACCTGACACACAGCGCGACGCGACTCTTCCGGGTCATGTGACTCCCCTGCCCCACGGGTCTCCAAGGAGACTAACCACGCCCACCCCAGCGCAGGCTCGGCCCGCCAGCGACAGAGGCTCCGCCCCCTTCCTGTTCACATGGGAAGGTCACAGCTTTCTCCTCTGCTCTCTGAGTTAGGGACAGTTGTCTGATTACAGGGCCAGACCCTCCCAGGACAAAGGCTACTAATGGCAGTGACATGGTTAAGGGGTCAGTCCCTCCCAGGACAAAGGCTACTAATGGCAGTGACATGGTTAAGGGGTCAGTCCCTCTGAGGACCAATGTGTACTAATGGAAGTGACATGGTTAAGATGTCTGTCCCCCCCTAGGACCAAAGTGTACTAATGGCAGTGACATGATTAAGGGGTCAGTCCCTCCTAGGGGCAAAGTGTACTAATAATGGCAGTGACATGTTTAAGGGGTCAATCCCTCCTGGGGCCAAAGTGTACTAATGGCAGTGACCTGTTTAAGGGGTCAATCCCTCAAGGTCAAAGTGTACTAATGGCAGTGTTATGATTAAGGGGTCATTCCCTCCTAGGACAAAGTGTACTAATGGCAGTGACAATTCAGTGTTGCCAGATAGTTCCCAAAAATACCGCCCAATAACATTGCGGAAACCACCCAAAAGTAGCCCAATAATACATGATTACTGAATTTAGTGACGCTTTATTAAACTGTTGCTAAAGATCAACTTAACTATACTAAGAATGATAATTTTAGAAACAAAAACATATTCGGGCCAAAGAACAGGCAAATGTCGCCATTTAGCGATGCAATGCTAGATGAAAATAGATATAAACAATAAATGTCAGTAACAAAACTACCAATGTTATAAAATGGAACATTTCTGCTAAATCAAAATACAATATATTTTTTAATCATTAATATCGTAAGTCGTCTGTGCCGCGTAAAAAAACCTAGAAATCCAAATCTTCAGGCACATTTTCTATTTCATTATTTTGATACATATCGGATGTAAACAGAGACACCTATGAGGTGGTTGGCTGAAAATTGTTGCAGCAAATGTTACTATGAGCCATATATCCACGAATGTGCAGGAGATTTTCAAGCAGACTTTGTTGCATCTTGTTCCTGAGTTTCGTTTTAATGAGATTCTTTTGCGAAAATGCTCTCTCAACATTGCTGAATGGTAAGGCCAAAAGAGACACAGCAAAATTCCCTAGATCATGGAAGTCGTGTTCGCATGATGCATCTGTATGGTTAGCCATGTCCACCCAAAACCGTTCAACATCAGTCTCATCAGTATTTGGCCAAGAAATTAAGCTCAGCCGATTCCACTGTTGTTCCAAATGCCCAAGATTTCCCTGAAATAAAGGTAAAAACGATAATGTTGCTAGATGAGGTTTCTGTTTGCCTTAAACTACTGACGAGCTAAGATCAGATAACGATTCAAGCCTCTCGACGTTTGTTGGCAATCTCTGCCTCATTTCTTTTAAAAGTTCCATCAAATAATTTTGACAACGAATCTTTATATCTTCTGCCAGCTTGGGATTGGTGTGACCAATGTTAGATTCTACAACAAACGACAGAGAAGCCCAATGTTACATCCAATATGACAAAAATACACAGTAAAATACTTATATATTTTCTTGAAAAAGGGTCATTTAGTTTAACCCTTTGGCCAAAGCGTTGTAAACTTGCGAGCCACGACAAGGCAGACACCTGGTCGCAAGTCCTAACAATACCAGATAAAATACTAATATATCTCTATTAGGATTAAAATTCTCATGTACCTCTATTAGGAGGGAGAAAGACCACCATTGGATCTGTATCCAGTAGAATGGAAGGGGGGGGGGGGGCTTAAAACCTGGGAAGGAGGAGCCACTAACCTCCAACAGCTGAGACAGCTGAAAATAAGTAAACAAAACACACAAAACCCCAGCAAGCTCTTTTTGGGAACCCCTGAGCCCCCACAAAATATATATGTATATAAGTATCAAAAAGGAGAGCTATTGAGCGTGGCATATGTATACAACAAACTACAGAGAAGCCCAATGCTACATCCAATATGACAGAAATACACAGTAAAATACTTATATATTCTCTTGAAAAAGGGGTATTTAATTTAACCCTTTGGCCAAAGCGTTTTAAGCTTGTGAGCCACGTCAAGGCAGACACCTGTTCGCAAAGGCCTAACCCTACCAGATAAAATACTAATATATCTCTATTAGGATTAAAATTCTCATTTACCTCTATTAGGAGGAAGAAAGACCACCTGTTGGAGGTTAGTGGCTCCTCCTTCCCAGGTTTTAAGCACGCCCCTCCCCACTTTCCAAGTGAGTAGGTCCTTTCATTCTAGACCAAGTGGTCACATCTTGGTGATTGTTATTTTTTTGTTTACCCAAATCTGTTACCAATAAGTAAATTGAAATCATCTGTTAAAGTTGGTTTGTAAACATGAGGAGCTGAGACTTGGGAGGAGGTTTGCTCACTGTGTTCAACAAGAGTTTGCATAGGCAAAGCCCCTCATCTCATCCTCTTATCTTTATTGGCTCTCTTATAAGGACAGGGTGGATTAATGGTAAAGAAAACACTTGGTTGACAACTCTCCCCCATAAGTGTCAGATTTGGGTAATAAAAAAAAAAAAATCATCAATCCCCCAAAGGTGATCCCTTAAACATGTCTGCCATTAATACACATTGTTCCAGGAGGGACTGCTCCTTTACCCAGTATGAAATTAAGTACCAATATTTGCATTGTGCATGTTATTAAATCTTTGCTTGGTTGTGAAATGCCACTTAAATGTGGTTTAGAAAACGTTACCTTGTTGCACAGCCAATATATATTGTGTTTTGAGAGAATTAATAAACTACACATTTTCATTGTGATCCAATTCAAGTGTACGGTTATAAACCTGCAAAATCAGTTACAGTACTATGCTATTTGCAATCATTTTCACTGAACAAATTCCACATGTTATTATTGACCACAATATATACACATATGTCTACCACTTTTTTATCTAAAGCCCTCTCCCGCCTAAAACTTTTCTCATTCACTGCCCCACACCCCTGGAATGCCCTTCCCCTCAATATCCATCTGGCACCCTCTCTCTCCACCTATAGGACCTTAAAATACACCTCTTTAACGAAGCATATGGGTAGCTCCCCTGACTGATACCATATATCTCATATGCACCAGTGCTGTACCAAGAGAGCAGTGCGCCCCGGGCAGGTCACCCTTCTTCCTGCAGCGTCGGGGCGTCATGTGGCGATCTGTTGCCGTGACACCTCATGCCATCCCGTTGTCATGGAAACGCATCGCCGCGTGACGTCGGGACGCTGAAAGAAGAGCCGGTAAAAAGTTAAGTGCGCGCACTACGACCCCATCTTTAAATGTCTGAGTCCTGCGCAGCCTCGTCAATGTTGAGGGACATTTAAAGATGACACGTCAGAGCGGCAGGTGCGAGATGCGGAGCGGCGGTGGCAGCATGGGACATTGACGAAGGCGCTCTGCCACGCCACTCCGTCAATGTCTCGCGTGGCCGAGCGCCCTTGTCAAGTCCCTTGCTACTGCTGCCGCTCTGAGTCCTATGCAAACACCACTCTGATGCGCCATCTTTAAATGTCCTTCGACATTGACGAGGCTGCGCAAGACTCAGACATTTAAAAATGGCGCCGGGGTTGCAGCGTGCGGCTCTCCTTTTCGGTGACGCCCCTGGCACGTGCCCAGCCAGCCCACCCCTTTTATACGGCACTGATGTGCACTGACCTTGGCCCATTACAAACACACTTACCAGAACACTCCACTACTGTCTCTGTAAGGTCTCCCCACTTAGATTGTAAGCTCTTTGGGGCAGGAACTCCTTTTCCTAATGTTTTGTCTGAAGTGCTTATTCCCAGTGTTATAATATTATGTGTATTGAATTTGTAGAGCGCTACAGTATGTACCTGGATGGTGCTATATAAAGATATTCCACCCCCCCCCCCCCCGGGAGCTGTATGGGAATATTTCTCACACTCTTCACACTGATCATTCTTTCCTGCCTGTTTGGGGTTGGTGGAAATTCAGAAAACCTCACAATAACTGCTCAGCGAATCCCACTTGACACTATAATACATTACAGCTGTTATCTTTTTTTCCTATTTCCTAATGCACCATAAAAGCAGCAACCTGTCCCACTCTCTCCCGCCCTCTGATTACCTGAATTAGGGGATCCCCCTGAACTGATCTGTGGTCTTGTAACTCTAAGGACTCCTGGTCCCCCAAGTATCATTTGTTGCAGGGGTGGCCAACTCCGGTCCTCAAGGGCCAACAACAGGTTTTAAGGATATCCCTGCTTCAGCACAGGTGGCTCAATCAGTGGTTCAGTCGGAGACTGCACCATCTGTGCTGAAGCAGGGATATCCTTAAAACCTGACCTGTTGGTGGCCCTTGAGGACTGGAGTTAGCCACTCCTGATGCATTTTATCTGCGAGACGAGAATACTTTTCCGGCGGACACGATGATCAATATACTTTTCCAGCTCCTAATCATTATTATTATTAACAATAGATAGGGAGAAGTCACTCACTATGACTGGCAGTATAGGATAATATGTATCCTGGATCAATGTTATCCTCCATTTGAGTACTACACATGAGTGCAATTTTTGAGGGCTTCTTGAGGTGGAAGGATTTTTATCTAGACCTTACCTCCTATGTGTATATAGTTAGTATTAACAATGAAAGTAATCAGGACCATCAGAGTATCACATCTGATCCCATATGATGCCTGCACGGACCTTTTACCATAGTAGTAACCAGTCCCAGAAAGGTCTTCCCTGGTGCGGTTTAGAGAGCATGGCGTCCATACAACTCCAGGTCAATGTTTATTAGTGATCCAGTCCTGGATTTGTATTACTTTTATGATACAGCAAAGTAACCTTTTAAGAAAAAGCAGTATGGACTATTACCATACAGGTGACCCGGAATTAATTTGAAGGTATAACTGGCCTTTAAGCTTGGATAGTGCTGATCAGCCGTGATCATTTGCAGCATTGTGTTTTTTTGATCCAATCAGAAATGTGTAATTGTTAAAGAGCAAGGTAATGTGTAGCCTTATATTTTATTCTAGATGCTGGATCGGAATAGGATAAGCACATCTGTTGCTTGTGGCAAATACAAGTTGTGGGGAACAAACCTTCTCCCTAGATCAGATGATGAGGAAATATCTCAGACCTGATGAAGGTAGTAGGTTTGCTCCAAAAATGTGTGATATAAATAAAAGGTGTCAGAGTCAGAGGGGCGAAACATTTCCTTATGTAATTGGTAAGGAGAAATAAAAAGCTTTAATTTATGGCTTGTTCCCAAAATCTTTTTGGGAGGATGTACACACAAAAAACGTTTACTACTGGCGAGTTAAACAGTTCAATTTAGAGACATTTAATAGGAAATCTCATATGTAAAATGTGATTTGAAATCATAAGTTGCAGTCCCCCCTCTAAAGGGCTGCTTGTATTTATATTATAGTAAGATATAAAAAGCAACTTCAGAAAATAAATAATTACCTACTTATCTTTTAACTCATTAAAACATGTATTACCTACATTGTTTACCTAATTAAAACCAATAATGACCTATGTTTTGTAATTAAATGACTCTGTGAGACCTGTATGACAAGGTCAGAGCCAGAGGTCGGCGTGTCCCTTTAACTGTCCCTACAGCTGATCTGGGCGCGTCACGAAGCCCTGCCCTCTACCTATGCGGGTCACCGCCTCTCTGCTGTCACGCCTCGTTTTGAAAATTAACCACGCCCTTTTCTATTGTTTTGTATTGCACAGTCCGGCCCGCCCACTTTCTTGACTCCGTCCTCCCCTCCCCGCTGGCTGATAGGCTACCTGCGTGTGACGTAGCTTACACCTGCCCAGCGAGGACTTCGCTCAGGAGGGAGTGCATTCTTTGTGGGCGTGGCTGCAGCACGTGCATGCTGACGTAGCCCGGGCGCCGCCGTGGTGAGACCCGCCCCCCGTCATGGCAGCGGCCCCTCAGTAGGACTGGGAGCAGAGAGAGGAGGCACCGCTCCGGCCTGAGGTGACCGGGCTACGGGGAGCGGGGTCGTTTGTCCCTGGGGCAGGAGTGATATAACACCGCCTGTGTGGGGGCAGGAAGTGACATTTGGGGGGGGGGATTGTATGCTCCAGTGAGGTCAAGTACTGGGTACAGTATGTAGGCAAGTAGTGGGTGTTTGCCTGGGCAAGTAGTGGGTGCTTGTGTGGGCAAGTACTGGGTGCAGTGGGTGCTTGCGTGGGCAAGTACTGGGTGCAGTGGGTGGGTGGGCAAGCACTGGGTGCAGTGGGTGGGTGCGTGGGCAAGTACTGGGTGCAGTGGGTGGGTGCGTGGGCAAGTACTGGGTGCAGTGGGTGGGTGCGTGGGCAAGTACTGGGTGCAGTGGGTGGGTGCGTGGGAAAGTACTGGGTGCAGTGGGTGGGTGCGTGGGCAAGTACTGGGTGCAGTGAGTGGGTGCGTGGGCAAGTACTGGGTGCAGTGGATGTGGGCATGTACTGGGTGCGTGGGCAAGTACTGGGTGCAGTGGGTGTGCGCGCGTGGGCAAGCAGTGGGTGCGCGCGCGCGTGGGCAAGCAGTGGGTGCGCGCGCGCGTGGGCAAGCAGTGGGTGCGCGCGCGCGTGGGCAAGCAGTGGGTGCGCGCGCGCGCGTGGGCAAGCAGTGGGCGCGCGCGCGCGTGGGCAAGCAGTGGGCGCGCGCGCGCGTGGGCAAGCAGTGGGCGCGCGCGCGCGTGGGCAAGCAGTGGGCGCGCGCGCGCGCGTGGGCAAGCAGTGGGCGCGCGCGC
The DNA here is from genome assembly GCF_040206685.1 of Ascaphus truei. Taxonomy (NCBI): domain Eukaryota; kingdom Metazoa; phylum Chordata; class Amphibia; order Anura; family Ascaphidae; genus Ascaphus; species Ascaphus truei. The sequence continues at coordinate 285,287,041 of NC_134487.1, forward strand.
GCGTGGGCAAGCAGTGGGCGCGCGCGCGCGTGGGCAAGCAGTGGGCGCGCGCGTGGGCAAGCAGTGGGTGCGCGCGCGTGGGCAAGCAGTGGGTGCGCGCGCGTGGGCAAGCAGTGGGTGCGCGCGCGTGGGCAAGTAGTGGGCGGGCACACGCGTGGGCAAGTAGTGGGTGCGCGCGTGGGCAAGTAGTGGGATTAGAGTGTGGTAGAGAGGTGTTTGGGGGTGTGGAGGGTGTAATCCCTGGTAACAGGGTGTGGTATTTTTAAGTGCATTGCTTTGAATTGCAAACCCTTTTGGTGCAAAGGTGCTGAATTACGTTTCTCTGTCTCTGCACATCCAATTCCCCAGAGAGGGGGGAAAAAAACCTTACAAATTCAGCATACTTGGCGCCGCAGCATATTCATTTTCATTGAGGTCCCATATATTTAATGCTACCGTAATGCAGTGTTCCACCGCGCATATTGCGTCATTAAGAAAACCTCTTCCCTGTTACACCCTGCACATGTACAGATGCTAGACACCTTCGCCAGAGCTGCCCTATAAGTGAGTTTCAGACCAGCAGCTGAACCGTAGGGTGCTGCTCAAGTCTTGACTGACCTAGTGTGGGAATTATTGGGGCGCTCCATTAATAATTAGGGGGAAGTTTATGGCTGAATCAGGGAGTGGACACAATGTGTAACAGGTCAGACCTGCTCCTTCACTTACTGCTAATAACGTGAGCATTACATTAAGTGTATCCCCCTTGAACACCATTTGCTCGCTACATTACTTCTGTTGATCTGGATGCAAGAACAGACCCTTCTCCCTCACCCTGGGGTGACTGAGCATGGAAGGTTAAGTCAGATCCTGTTATTATAAGCGAATCCAGCTCTTTTTTGCAGACAGAAGCTAAACTCATTTTCCGCTCTGTCTCCTTGCACGTGAATCCTTATACAGTTTGCCACACTCGGAGCTGCATCCAGATTTGTGGCTTCCTACCAACGAGTTAGGAGGTTGCATATGTCTTTCACCTGTAGAACTGTCATTAGATCCTGCAACTCCAGCATGAGAGGTTAAACCAAGGGGGAAAAGTTAAAGGTTTAGTGCTTGTTTGTGCAGGAACCTAGAGAAATTAACACACTTTTTATCGTTATGCAGCGCAGCATTTTTCGACATTGCAGATTGTGGCTGTGCCTGCTGCTCTTTAACCCAGGGTAATAAATGGTAGAGAATCGCATGGCAGGGTTAATGTAGCATTGATTGAATGTGATACAATGTATCGATTTTTCACCCTGCAAGGGCAGTACTTTCAATCTTGTGTATTTCTACAGTCATTGCGGATATTTAGACCGTAACAAAGCATATATTGATGGTTTGGTGCCAGAAGAAAGCTTTGAGGCATGCCAGTTATTAGGATCACAACTGGTGATCAGTGTATTTGACAGTAATCTTGTATTACCTGTCAGTGGTTGTAGCATACTCGCTGCCTGAGAAACCCCATTCAACTGTTCTCTCCCATCCAGTCAATAAAATGTCATAGATGGGAGTTTTACACCAAATCACTGTTTATTATTTTTCTGGTGTTTTCATTTTATAAAAACAAATCGATGTTAATTTAAAAAAAAAAAAAAAAATGGAGCCACACGTGAATTCAGTGTTTTATTGGTGCACTTGTGTTTAGTTTCCATACTCCCCTTGTGTTGCCTGTCTTGCCTGCCTTTGGCGCTACAAGCGGTGGAGCTCAATGGGAAATGATGCTTCATTTATGTTTTTAACTGGAAGTTGGCCCAGTGTGTCACCAAAAAGTGCAGAACAAGAAAAACCTTAGAATGTTCTCAGTCTCACCCAGGGGTGGCGAATTCCAGTCCCCAAGAGCTACCATCAGGTCAGGTTTTCAGGATATTCTTGCTTCAACACAGGTGGCTGTCGAAGACTGAGCCATATGTGTTGAAGCAGGGATATCCTGAAAACCTGACCTGTTGGTAGCTCTTGGGGACTGGAATTGGCCACCCCTGGCCTAGGTTATGGTTCCTGGAGCATGGGGTGCGTTTCCCAAGGCCCACACACTGTTTTGCACCAAGTTCATATGCGCTGTTACATTACCATGTTGTAGTAAGGCAGTGCACTATAATGTGATCATGTTCTTGCCCATCTGATTACTGGAAGGTAACTGAGGTACAAAGGGAGTGGGGCTGGAGTTGAACACAGGAGCTTGTACCTTCAGGTGCTACACCATAAGCATTTCTCCATGGCTTTTCCCCATCCCACCTTAAGGGCTGTTCTATACAGCATGCGGCCGTGCGTTCCTATTCGAACGCGCGTGCACGTTCCGCATGCTTTTCATGTACATAGAGCCGGGAGCTGCAGGTTAGTGTGTGTGTGTGCATGTGTGTGCTTGAGTTGTGTGAGTGAAAGTAAGTCCTAGATAGATTTTTTTTTTTTAAAGAATTTTTTTTATTTTTTTTTGTTTTACAATCCTTGATCCACAAACACACATCCATACACACATACACACACACACATACATACATTTGAGCGCAGGTAGCGGCGCGAAAAGATGAATTTCTTCATCTTCGCCGCTGTCTGTCGGCTCCCCTCTCTCTGCCGTGCGCGCGCGGCCCTTATATAGAAAGGCTGACTCACGTCAGCCAACTAAAAATCCGCGCACGGCGTAGCACGCGCACGGCACTATAGAACGTGCCTAAGACACACTTGCTCTATAGAAGCATATGCGTAGCGCCGTGGCTAATACTATACACCTGATACATAAACCTTGGCCCCTTGCAGACGCACTTACCAGAACGTCCTCCTATGTATCTGTATGTTCTTCCTAACTACCAATTAGATTGTAAGCTCTTCGGAGCAGGGACTGCTCTTCCTAAGTGTTAATTTTTATGTCTGAAGCGCTTATTCCCATGATCTGTTATTTGTATTTGTTATTTATATGATTGTCACATGAATTACTGCTGTGAAGCGCTATGTATATTAATGGCACTATATAAATAAAGACGTACGTACAGGACTGGTGACATTGTCCATATCACTATCTCTGGCCATAGGTTTCTTATGCTAATAAGGTGCCACTCGCACAGTCATGTGAACGGACTATAAACGTTTCAGGCCCCAATTAAACTTGAGCCTAAATGACAGACTTCACTGAAGGTCGTGTCCTCTCTGGAGTTTGAACTCAGAGCGTCAGGCAGGGCTGTGCTTCTCGGCACTCAGAAATCTTGCAGTGCTCCCGTTCACAGTGGGAGGGAGTGTGCATGGGAATTCAATCTGCTCCAACCAGAGCTCTCCTAACTAGTGTGAATATTCTGCCCACAGCCATAGATAGTGTGACTTTGTCACCGAGCTACACATTCTGTCCTACAAAGGAAACTGTTGCACAAATTGCCATTTTCCTGCCTTTTGTATACTTATTCCACTGTCCATTGTACAGCAAATAAAAAATACCACTGGTGATTACATTCGCATGTCTCACTGGTCTGCAGTGAAATGTATCCAGCGGGTTTTTTTTTTTGTTTGTTTTTTTGCAGGGACTTTTAAAAGTGGCGTTATTGTGATCAATTCCAAAGTAGGAAACCCTGCTCTATAGCAAATACAGTATTTACAAAGCGAATAAACCGTATCTTAAAACTATTCAATTGTAGTTAACTTGCTAAAGGTGAGTGCTTTCATTTTATTTCAATGGTGGTGTGTTTTGCTAGGCGTAAAGTGCCCCTTTTAAAAGTCTTTCTCTAACGACCTCCGCTGAAGTGTTACAGTTGAGCAGAAAACCTAATTTTCCATTTCAATCTCTCCCTGTCTTGTAACGTCTTGTCATTTTTCAATGGAATTTGAATGTGGGAAGGAATGGAAACATCAGGTTAAAATACAATTCGTGTGAGTGAGTCACTGTGCAATACATACATACAAGAACTCGGCACCCTGATGAAGCTGCACGCACAGTATTGCTGGGGCTCGTTCGTTGATATGTCAGAATTAACTCTGACTCGGGCCTGAAAGGTTAGATTGTCAGCTGTTTGGCACAGAGACTTCATGTGCCTGTAAGTTCTGCTGTGTTCTGTTGATGCTTTATAAAGAATAAATCATTTAGTCACTATTGAGGTGCCATAAACTACAGGTATTGTGCTTCGTTTCAGCAGTACCTTCTTTTGCACAACCCAATTTAGACCCCACTTCCCCGTCTCCTAAGGATACCTTGCACTAGCTTGAGGAGTTCCCTATGGGCGAACAACTTGTTATTTTTGTGTATGGAGGATGAACGTTGTGCCAAAGTAATTGAAAAATGTCAATTTACCATCACATCCATAATACTACTTGTAAATGCAGTATGCAATGTCAAACGTAGTAGTAAATTAGGAATTCATTTCAGTTTCTCATAAGGTTTTTATATGCATTTTTATGATCATAAGTATTGATAAACGGTAATAGGGTTTTTATAAATGGGGATTCATGCGGAGAGGTTAGGGGAGGTGAAAACTCGCGGATGTGTGTAATTCATAAAAAATAAAAAAAAAGCAATGAATCGAACTTGTGCCTCCTGCAACATGACCATCATTAACCATCTCACACAAATGTCCTTGTTACTCTTAGGACCTCTCGCTATCCCCCGGACACCTCCTAAGAAGCTCATGGCGTCTTCGGCTGGGGTGCCTGCCGGCTTCCACTATGAAACAAAGTACGTGGTGCTCAGCTACCTGGGGTTCCCCTTGCAGGAGAGGCAGAGGGAGGAGCCCCCCACATCAGGAGCAGGTGAGCACGGGGTGGGGCGTCAGCGTGTCTCGGCGCCTTTGCCGTGGAGCTCTACGTGGGACTGTCTATCTACGTGTTACCACTGACCTCAGATGGAGACCGCTTCAACAGTGCCTGTGTTTTTTTGTTTTGTTTTTTAACCTGGGGATGAAACATTTAGAACCATGTTTGCCAAGCAGTGTTATTCTATAGGGTACCTTCCATCGCCTGAAGACGCCATACAGCCCATTCAAACCCGGCGAGTGGGCTGGGAAGGTGTCTGATGGCGTAGCACTGCTTAGTGAATATGGCTCTTCACTGACGGCCTGCAGTTAAAGACGAGACCCACAGAGACATGTTGTGGTTTCCTGCAGCACAGAGGAGTCATTTGTGTATGTTTATTGCACAATGTGTCTTTAGTTTCCTTTTTTTGCCCCTAGTAATACACTTCATTATGAAATTCTCTATTACACTTCTGGTTTGAAGAACGTGTGCGCGTGTGTGTGCGCGTGTGTGCGTGTGTGCATGCGTGTGTGCGTGCGGTTATTCCTGAGTGGTCACACACCTTTATCTAGGAAGGGAACTTTTTTACTCTGGCTTTGCTCACTGCTGGGTGTAAATAGACACACAGGTTATCACAATGAATTTAACACCACTTCTGTTATAATCGCGCACACGTTTAAAAGACACTGGCCTTGGACTTAAAGCTCGGCTTCTCACTGATAGTCACAGGCCACAGGAGAGCGCGGGTTGCAGTGAGTTTTGAAGCCTTTCAGCAGCACCAGTGGACCAGGGAGCACAGTTTGCTATTTACTGGCATAAATAAACATGACTCCTGGCCTGCACAGTGCGTTGCTGGCTCCTCTTGGTAACATAAAGGGGAAGCTTTTATCTCTTGCAGCCAGTAACAAAACAGTCTCTTTGTCTCTGCATGCAGCATCTTCTGTCCTCCCCATGTTTTCCGCACGGCTTCTGATACTGTCTGACAGGCTGTCGGCTGAAATCATGCTCTCTCTGCTCACTGACGAGCTGCATGCGTGATCTTCTGAACCTGGCGCAGAGCTGCGTCCTGTGCCTCGTCTGTCCTCACGTTGGGATGCAAAATTATACAATTTCTCTTCACCCTTTAAACATCGATACTGCAGTGCTGCTGATAAGCCATCAAAGCGTTGTGTATCAGTGTTTATCTGAAAGCGTGTCTGCAGGAGGAGTGGTGATCAATTCCTTGTGCTAAATGTATCTGTATTTACACGTACAGCCAGTGGTTGAGGTGAGGTTTAAGGAGTTACAGCAGTGTTTCCCAATCTTTTTAATCCGTCTGTCTGTGTGTCTGTCTGTGTGTCTGTCTGTCTGTCTGTCTGTCTGTCTGTCTGTCTGTCTGTGTGTGTCTGTCTGTGTGTCTGTCTGTGTGTGTCTGTCTGTGTGTGTCTGTCTGTGTGTGTGTCTGTCTGTGTGTGTGTGTGTCTGTCTCTGTCTGTCTGTCTGTCTGTCACGGAACCAGTTTATCTTTACAAACTTCCCTCTCCTGCAGAGCGAGGGTCCCTTATCCAGTAAGGCCCCAATCTTTGTGCATTATTAGTTAACCTGCTTATTGGGACCATCCCTTTAAGAGAAATATTTTGAAACAACTTATCGTTGTAATTGGCTCCTTAGACAAAGGGTGCTCGACTCCAGTCCTTATGCCTCCCCAACAGGTCAGGTTTTGAGGATATCCCAGCATCAGCACAGGTGGCTGAATCAATCAGAGGCTCGGTCTTAGCGTGAGCCTCTGATTGACCCACCTGTGCTGAAGCAGGAATATCCTGAAAACCTGACCTGTGTTTTTTTGTTTTTTTTAACAGGTCCTCCGATTACTTGTATATCGGCTACTTCTGTTTATTTCTCTGACTAATGATGATATCATAATTACTAAACAAAGAAAAAACAACTGTACTTTTATGCACAAGACAGTCAAGAAAGATTGTATAAAAAAATAAAAAAATTCACCTAAAAGCTTTGCTTTACCATTGGAGTATTAAGATAAAAAAAATTAAATACTTGTCCAATTGTATTTTTGTTTTATAAAGAAGGTAATCGCTCTATTTAGCCCTAATAAAACAGAGCATCGCAGCTCCTCCGGCATGTCGTGACCACTGGTACGGATGGAAGAGGCGTCCTCTCCTCCTTGTTTTTGTATTTAGAATTGATCATGTACACAGCACTTTACAGCAGAAACATGCAGATAATGTAAAGGAACAGTCTCATGGGAGTATTACTAATATTTTAATAATTTAACTCTTACAGGGTGAACAGAAGCTTTGGCTTGTTTTTACAATATTTACCTAATGTCTTTTGGTGTTCCAGTCCTCCATGCGGCATGTACATTTTTGTTTGCAATCTGTGATAAATCGTATAGATAGAAGTAGCTGATATACATGAATACGATGGAGAAAAGCAAAAAGAAAAGCTGATTTAGTTAAAAAAAAAAAATTAAAAATTCAAATAATATTTTTATTCGCAAGTGTAATTGTCCCTTTAAATCATTCAGTTACAAATCCAATAATGAGCATGATTATAGAATAATGAAGGGGAAATGGATATCCTGACCCCCCAAATAAGGGGGTTTAGGATCTTTTAATAGACAGCATTTGCCTGATGGTAACCCAGCTCTTGGAGTGCATCAAGGCTAAAGGATAGAACGTGTGAAGGGAAAGTATATTGGGAAGAAAAGTAATATCGGTGCTGAATGTATTGTTTTGCTGTTGAGGGCAGGGATTGATGGAGATTTCACGTCTCAGCTGCAGGTTTGATGCATCCTCCGGTCCCTCCCACGCTGGCCAGCGAGAAGCTGGACAAGGTGAAGGCCAAGATAGAGGAGGAGCTGAAGCAGCTGGAGGAGGAGATATCTGCTGGTCAGTGTTCCCAGGAGGTGTGAAAGGTCACGCAGAGAGCAGTTGGGGCAGTGTCCAATGCGGCCTTAAAAAAAAAAATATTAGTTTTAAACCAGGAGTAGCCAACTCCCATTCCTCAAGAGTTACCAACAGGTCAGGTTTTCAGGATATCTCTGCTTCAGCGAAGGTGGCTCAGTCATCAAGTGACTTGGATTGCCTCTTTAAATATAAGGGATTGACTGACACCAGTAAACCTGTCCCTGCCATTACTTCACTGAGGTGTGCCCTATTTTTATACTCGGTACCAGTATATTAATTGGTTGTTATAATATCAACTAACGAAGGTGTCCTAATTGTGGAGCAGGAATGTTCTCCCCGAAATCACACGTCCTCTTTCTTTGCTGTGTTTCTTAGTTTTGATCATTCCTTCATAGCACTGGCAGTGTGCACAGCACTGTATGTAGTTGTACTCCTATGTAGGGCTGAGAACAGATTTCCCGGGGCCCAGGACTAGTTACGTCCGCCCCCCTCGGCGGTATTGCGAGCCCCCCCCCCATTTCACACCTCACGAGTCCCCTCTATTTCCCACCCTCTTCCCATGTATTTCTCCCTTTTTCTGTCTCACTCCCTCTTCTCACCCCCTCTCACTCCCTCCCCCTCCAGCCTCGCATGTATTTCTCTCCCCTCTGTCTCACTCCCTCTTCCTCTTTCACACCCTCTCCCCCCCTCCCGCCTCGCATGTATTTCTCTCCTCTCTCACTCCCTCTTCCTCTCACTCCCTCTTCCTCTCACTCCCTCTCCCCCCCCTCCCGCCTCGCATGTATTTCTCTCCCCTGCATCTCACTCCTAGGCTGAATCCCCGGTGTAGACTGCGGCGCGTGCACGCCCCACAGCACAGCCCTGTATGGGCCCCAGTGGCCGTGTGTGTGTGTGGGCGCGCAAAGCACTGTGACGCGTATGCTGGTAGGGAAGACAAGACTTTTGTCTTACTGTGCCACGACACGATCACATGGTCGGCGCGCAGCCAATGGAAGGGCAGTCATGGCCCGCCACCCGTGCATCCTGTCGCTCCCCTACAGACCGCACAGCGCGGCTTTGAACTGTGCACGCGCCGCCAGGCACGCAGGCTGCAGGCAAGACTGGGGCCGTAGCCTAATTCCCTCTCTTCCTCATTCCTTCCCCCCTCTCTCCTCTCACTCGCCCTCACCTTTCATCAATTACCTCACTATCACTCAATCTCTTCCCCCACCACCCCCACAAAATACATATCAAAAAACCCTACCCCCTAAATACATATAACCCCATCCCAATACATAATAAATATACATTCACCCCCCACACATAATAAAAAATACACCCCCACCCCTCAATGCATATTCAAAAGACCCCATCCCCAATACATATTTAAAGGACCCCCACCCAATACATAGACAAAAACAGACGTACCTTGTGGATGAAACACCCAAAACCCCAGCAAGCGCTATATGGGAACCCCTAAGCCCCCACAAAATATGTGTCAAAAAGGAGAGCTATTGAGCGTGGCATATTTATACAACAGACGACAGAGAAGCCCAATGCTACATCCAATATGACAGAAACACACAGTAAAATACTTATATATTCTCTTGAAAAAGGGTCATTTAGTTTAACCCTTTGGCCAAAGCATTGTAAGCTTGCGAGCCACGACAAGGCAGAGCCCGTTCACAGGTCCTAACACTACCAGATAAAATACTAATATACCTATACTAGGATTAAAATTCTCATTTACCTCTATTAGGAGGGAGAAAGACCACCATTGGATCTGTATCCAGTAGAATGAAAAGACCTACCCACTTGGGAAGTGGGGAGGGTCGGGCTTAAAGCCTGGGAAGGAGGAGCCACTCACCTCCAACAGCTGAAAATAAGTTCACAAAACCCCAGCAGGGGTTCCCAAATAGAGCTTGCTGGGGTTTTGTGTGTTTTGTTAACTTATTTTCAGCTGTCTCAGCGCCGAGCTTCCGACATCGGCGCGCACCCGAATCTGGGCCACGCTTGCTTCCGGCGCACTGACGTCAGAAAGGCCCGGCGCACAGCAGCATCGGAAGCTCGGCGTGGGACAGAGGGATAGAGACCTGAAGCTGAGTGAGAGCCAGGGTCTGGCCGCGAGAGGGCCAGTGGTCGGGCCCGACTTGCAGCTCTGGCAGGGCGGGCCCCCCCTGCCACCTGGCCTGGGACACCTGTCCTGGCTGTCCCCCCCCTGTCGGTGGCCCTGCTTACAGGTGCAATTACATTTCTTACAGCCTAATGTTTACTGCCTGAATGAACACTTTGCTTCTCTTCTCGCCCTCTCATACTTTGTCCTCTTTCCCTGCAGCCTTCGCCACCACGGGGTTTGACATGCACACCTCTCCTGTGTTCAATCCAGCTAGTCCGGAGAGCGCCATCGAAGAATGCCTGACCCAGCTTTCTGAGAAGCTGTCATTGGAGATCAGGGAGCCTCTAGACGATACCCTGGAAAGACTCCTGAGCGGGTAAATCTCAGCATGTTCACCATCTCTGCCCGTCAGTGCGTCTGCGCTATATACACTATACCTGCCAGCACCTACATCCTGTGTCTGCACTATATACACTATACCTGCCAGTCTCTGCACCATTTGTGTCCGCGCTATATACACTATACCTGCCAGCCCCTACTCTATATGCATTATACCTGCCAGCCCCTACTCTATATGCGTTATACCTGCCAGCCCCTACTCTATATGAGTTATACCTGCCAGCCCCTGCACCATGTGTGCTGCGCTATATACACACTATACCTGCCAGTCTCTGCTCCCTCGTGTGAAACAAGACTTTGCAGATTTACAGCGTCCCATCCTCATCTCTAGTGACTAACCGGGACAGAGAGGGCTAGGTGTTGAACAAACACTTGAAAAGAACTCCCCTCAATTGGCCCCAATCAGAAGTACATTCTTTATTTACCAAGAAACCAAAACAGCCAAATGTTTGCTTTAAGTCTGGTTGCATTTGTTTAAGGAAGATAATTACACTGGTAAAATGTTTCTTCAATGTTTGTTTTTTGCAAACTAACAGGGTTTGCACCTTTTTGAGAAATATACACATTCATGATGGTCCTAAGAGGGACTGCATCTGTAAATCGGGCTTCTTAACCCCTTGGGTACCCTATGGAAGTACGTTGTACGTCCTGTGGGCTGGAACTCTAAAGGCCGTCATGATGTACTGTGTACATCATGGGTTTTTCATCCTTTTCCAGGGTGGCTGGTGCTCAGGACGCCAACTGAACAGACCAGGAGGCCGCTCCTCTGTTCGCATCACTGTGGGAACACAGGATTGCGATTTGCCAGAAGGGCCGTGACACTGTGGTACTGCAGACCCTCCAGCACTGAAAGGGTTAAGGGTTTTTGCCAGTCTAGTCAAAAGGATGGGGGCTGCCTGGCATATTATTCCACTGTCCCGGCTGGGGAGTGAGGAAGCCCATGCTTTAGACCTGCTCTCAGATCCGTTCAATAAAACACTGTTAATCCTGACAGGGACCGGACATATGAGGAATTCAGGAAGCAAGTAGAGGACATTGCCCTGCCCACCAGCGACTGGAACAAGGTACCTTCAAACACGCATGTTCCGTTCTGTGATGTCTGTATGTATAATAAATACATCTATCTGTTTGTCCCAGGTAAGTAAGAATGTTGACCTCCCATATGAATCTTGGCAAGACCTAACTGTGTTCGACAACTGTGTTTTTTAATTTTAGAAATATTGAAATGTTGAAAACTGTGTGTGTCGTCATCTTCAGCCCTTGCCTCCCCACTGCTGGATGAAGATCTCCCGCATGGTCTCCCAGGTACTACGGTTGCAAGCCTCGCTTCCCTTCTCCACGTCGCTCCCAACATTTTTCAGATTTCATCCTCCCCTCTTACATTTGGTCGTCGTCTTGGTTTTTTAATTTCCTTTGGAATCCAGTCGGGTACCATCTTTGTCCAACGATATCTGCCCCATCGACATTTTTAATTTCACCTCTTGTGGTGATGTCAGCCTTTTTTTATTTCGTTTTCAAACCCATTCATTTACTTTTCTGTCTCTTTGGGTAATACCCATCATACATCTCTCCATACTTTGAGTTGTCTGAAGCTTCTGAATTATCTTTGCATTCAGGGTCCAAGTTTCACTTCCAGACATGAGCACGGCAGAATAGCACTGTTCAGACTTTCCCTTTGAGGCACCGGGACGGTTCCCGTGAAATATCGTCTTGCTCCTTGCAAATACGCTCCATCCCATCTTCATTCTTCTGTTGATTTTTAATTCAAAAGGTTCCCATCCATTGTTACTTGCCGGCCAAAGTAGACCTAGTCTTCAACTTCTAATTCTATTCCATTTATTTCGATGTTTGCAGAGTTGACACATTTTGTGAAACATCACTTTGGTCTTGCTGAGGTTTATATGTAGGCCCACTTTCTTACTTGCCTTAATCAAATTTTCTATTTTGTTGCTGAAGATCTTCTGCACTTGTGGCAAAAATAACATTGTCTTCAAAGCGTCAGGGGAGTTCGTCTCGAAGTCATAGAATAGAAAAACATATCATAGTGCAAAAATGATTGAACAGTGAAAAAGGTGAAAATTCATCCAAAATGACTACTCACATTTTAAGTAATCAAATTAGACACGGCGCATCCACCCCTTAAGTTGGATGACTGTCTAATTTGATTACTTAAAATGTGAGTAGTCATTTTGGATGAATTTTCACCTTTTTCACTGTTCAAACATTTTTGCACTATGATATGTTTTTCTATTCTATGACTTTGAGACGAACTCCCCTGACGCTTTGAAAATTATCCACGAGAAGACAAGTGAAACAGTCTTTTTTTCAAGGGTTGTAGTTTATTTTGAGGTTTTTTCACCCTACATATGCACTTTAAATAGGCACGTGCACTATCACTGTTTTTTTGCATTGTCACTGATTGTATTAATCACAATATCACTGTCACAATAGTGGTCGTTATTATTATATTTTGGGTTTGTTATGAGCGCTATTGTTATTGTTTTCCTCAAAAATAACATTGTCACCTGCAAATTGTGGGTGACTCAAATATTCACAGTTGATTTTTGATTCCTTTTTTCTCCCAATTAAACGTCTTGAACAATTCTTCAAGTGTTGCTGTGAAAAGCTTTGGTGTCTGCCTGTCGCCCTCGCTCGCTGATCCTTATCTTGCTTGTATCTTCGTGTAATCTAATGGTTGATGGGGCCTTCTCGTAAATGTTCCTTTATAATATCAATATATGCTTCTTTAACACTTTGTCGTCTTAATGCATTTAGAGCCTCTGAAATATAGACCGTAGCCAATGTTTTTTTTTGTTTTTTTTTTCCATAATCAACAAATCTTAATCTGAGTGGTAGATCGTGTTCATTATTTCGGGAAATCACCTCTTGTACGACTTGGATGTGCTCCATTGTGTTCCATCCATTGCAAAATCCCGCTTGTTCTCTGGGCCGGGCAAAGTCCGGGGTCTGTTGCAGCTGATCAGTGAGTATCTCTGTGAAAATGTTGTATGTGAGGAAGTAGACTGATTGGTCTGTAGTTCTTGAGGTCTTTGTCTCCTTTCTTGTGGATGAGGATAATTATGGCTTTACTCCATTGCTCCGGGATTTTTCTGTTCTTCAAGGAGCATGTAAAAAGTTGTGCAAGGATTTTCTTTACTTCCCCCAGCTTCTTTCAAGATTTCAGTTGTAATTTCCTCTTCCCCGGGAGCCTTCCCATTCTTCGTGGATTTTATTGCTTTGCCACTTTTGGAAGGACGCAATGTACATCACTGGTGGTTTCTTCTTGCTCTTCCTCTGCTGGATTATGTCCTGTGTTCTCGTACAATTAAGTGTACAAGTCCTCAACTCTTTAGAATTGCACAGTCTTTTATTGTTGATCGATCTCATTTGAGTGCGACGATTTGCTTCTTCCCAGTCATACGTCTTTGCTTCATTATCTTTACGCTTTTGCTATCTTCGCTAGTCTTCCTCACCATATCGCAGTTACATTTTCTTACATCTTCAGTTACACGTTTACGAATCGCCGCTCTTTATATTCAATTCGTGTTCCTGTGCCTTGGGCTTGCTTCATTTCTCCTTTCCCCCTCAGTAATTACTTTCTCATCAAACATTGTCTTATCCTGTTTTTCCTGCGCTTTCAACTATAATCTTCATAAGTTCTTCAGAATTGTTTAAGTGCCCCCGTGCATTTGTTTTCATCTTTTTTTGTTTGATCTGTTGTTCCAGCTTTGCATTTAGATGAAATTTGCCGCAAACCAATCGGTTATCACTCCTTGTGTCAAAACGGTTAAGGATGGTGCAGTCTTCATCATGTGCATTGATAAAGTCCGTTTCATTCTTGATTCCGTTGGGTCCATTCCATGTCCATTTTCTATTTGGACTCTTCTTAAAGAATGAATTCATGATGTAGAATTTTTCACACTTTGCCGATTCCACCAATCTGTCTCCCCGTTCCTTCCTGTTACCGTAACCATACTGACCAACTAACGCTTAGTCTTTCAGCTGGGCACCAATCTTTGCATTGAGATCTCCTCCCATAATGAGCTTGAGGTGACCCATTTCCTTTGCTGTTAGTTTGGTTGATTTCATGGTAGAAGTCTTCTACTTCATGGTCCGGGTGATTTGGATGTTGGGGCATACACTTGTATTAGGTGAAGCCTGTATCTCTTTGACAACTGACAATTCCTGCTGCTCTTTCCGATGAGCTATTTCCTCGGTTGTTTCTCCATCTCTTGTTAATGAGGAGGCCTACTCCATTGATTTTTCTATTTTTTGTACAGTACCTCTGTAATAGCATAGGTGTCTGCTTTTTGAGCTCAATGGGGCCTTCATCTTTTCTTCAGGCCAACAATATGCTATCTAACCCTTTCAAGCTTTCAGTCCTTGCAATGCTGCTTCACTGGAGAGAGTCCGGCAGTTGTAGGTAGCCAGGTTTGAATGACAGCTGGTGTTTAACCGCCGTGGATTCTTAGCACCCTTAGTGTTTTGTGCCTTACTTGCCATGCCGACCTCATTTGAATGTTGGCAAGTACCTTACCCACTTTAGCCGGGTTTGTTTTTCAAAGTTCCATGTTATGGCTAAGCCTACCAGCACAAGTGCCACTATACATCTTCCTGAACACCCGCTGCCACTTTGAGGCAGTGAGAAGGATTTGAGGAAAGGATATGCAAGTTGTATTTATTTTACTTACCCATGTTTTCCAGGGGTGGGCAGGACCAGTGACACCACACACCACACACCACCCACACACCACCCACACACCACCCACCACCCACACACCACCCACACACCACCCACACACACCACCCACACACACCACCCACACACCACCCACACACACCACCCACACACCACACACCACCCACACACCACCCACACACCACACACCACCCACACACACCACCCACACACACCACACACACACACACACACACACACCACACACACACCACACACCACCCACACACCACCCACACACACCACACACACCACCCACACACACCACACACACACACCACACACACACACCACACACACCACACACACCACACACACTTGTTTGAAGGCTAAGTGACTGGTCTTTCCCACTCGTGGGAAAACAACCTTCAGTGCTCTCATCCTGCCTGTCCCTCTGGGTGTTAACATTCCTCTCCCGCCTGGCTGATTTTTACTGGCCCTGGGGCAGAGGTGTAGACATCTGGGTGTCACACTGCCCCTGTGAATATTATCAGCACCTCCCCAGCTTAAGGCATCTGAGCCTGTTCCTGTTCTGGTTGGAATTCCACCAAGTGATCATAACTGCAGACATAGCTTGTGTTAACCCTTTCACTACTGTCAGGTTTGCTGCAAAACCTCTAGTTAAAAATCACCAGGAAAGATATATCCAAAAGGTGATGTCTCTCGTAAATCCTTGAACGATTAAGGGAAATCTACTGCCCGCATAACTTTTTTTTATTAATGGCATTCGGCGTATTCACTCCCTGGTCGTTTTGCATTCCTGCTTTGGTTTAGAAATGGATTTTAAGATTTCCTGAACCAGATTAGAGCCTTTTAGTCCCACTTAAACACGGCCATTTAATTCTCTCCCGGTTTCTGCCGCGTGTGACGGGTATAATAGAAACCATTCTATCAAACTTTAATAAAAATAATGGAAAAAAAAAAGGTTTATGTTGATATTAAATGCTTTCTGACTGGCCTCTTCATATTGCATTTTGTTCCCAGGCTACACAAGTCTTTGGCTTCCTTTTTAAAAGCATCCCAAAAATAAGATTTTTTTACTTTTTATTTAATTTGTTTCCGTTTTATCCAAAATGGATCTGCCTGACCGGAGGAAGAGTATTAGGCCAAGATTGTAGTCCCCGCTAGCACGGGCGCATCATACCCGAGCGATGTGTGAATTCAGATGGAAGCGATTGGGGTGGCGTTGCGGACGCGTTACGTGGCCGGTTTGCCGTGATTGGCTGAACCGCTGAAGTGACGCGGCCGTCGCTTGAAAATACAATAAATGTTTTGTTTTTTTTAAATTGTCTTTTCAAAACGCACTCCGTCATGCGTCCACTAGGGGCAGCCACATAGGCATTCTGCAATGTGGTGTTGCACGAGTGTAATCGCGGCCTTACTCTCAAGGGCTTTCTGTACAATATATTCTGCGTATCCAAATGCAAAATGCATTACTCGCTCATAAAGTATTCCATTATTTCTCTTAAATGGAAAACTGATTGAGAGCGAAGAAAGGAAAGCGCAGCGGCGATTTTGTAAAGACGGTTGGGTTTTCTCCTCTCCCACTTCAGGTGGTGGTGCCTCTGGTCCTCCTGCAGCGGCTTCTCCTGGAGCTGACGAGACGGGGGGAGCGTTGCCTGGACTCTCTCACACAGCTCGGGGTTACATATATAGAGGAGGTGTCTGCAGACTACATCATTCAGCAAGGAGGATGGGTGAGTCCCGGAGCGTCAGCTGTGCGCTGTGCGCAGGGTTACGCCAATGCGCAGGGTGTAGCACTTTTTTTGTATACAGGTTATGGCAGTGTAAACAGTGACGGATTTCTAGATCTGCCGCCCTTAGGCAATTTATACTCGGGGCTGATGTCGGCACTGAGAGTATATCGGTGCTCAATGAAGAGAAATGATTCAGTGTCTCTTTGAAATTGAAGATCCGTGAAACAAGTCACCGTATAGTAAGATCCATATAGGTAGTATATAAGTAATATATAACTCACTCTCCCAGCCCCTGATGATAGTTGTATTAAACCAAGGCAAATGGATAACATGAATAGCACTAAAAGATTGCCAAGAGTACTCACGATTGTCCCAATGAGTCCTGAGGGGGAGGGAAGAGGAGATGGAAGCTTTGAGACTCACAGCTCAAGATGATTGATGCAGCTGGTGAAGGGAATCGCTGGTTGATGATAAATCCCTTCCGTAGACTGACTAGTCCCCGTCAGCCTCTCCAGTCAGGGCTCCCACTGCATCTCTCAAGCACCACGTGTGCGATGCCAGGAACACCGGAGCAGCTGATCAATGCGCTGTTTCCCTTGAATGAAATGTAAGAACCACGCCGTCCGTGTGGTATAGCACAATAGTTGAAAAAGGATCTTCAATGCAGCGTGCCTCCACGTGCATGCGCAGTAGAAAAAAGACATCCAGAAGGAAAGTAGCTGGAGCACCGCTAATTCAAAGGAACCGGCAGGCAGGCAGGATACAAAAAATGTTTATTAACTAAAAAAAAGTACATAATGTTGGTCCTGGCAGGTACTCTGGCGCGTTTCGCTTTTGACAAAGCGCCCTACACGCGAAACGCGTCAGTACCTGCTAGGACCAACATTATGTACTTTTTTTTAGTTAATAAACTTTTTTTGTATCCTGCCTGCCTGCCGGTTCCTTTGAATTAGCGGTGCTCCAGCTACTTTCCTTCTGGGTGTCTTTTTTCTGCCGCCCTTAGGCACTTGCCTGAGCCTGCCGCCCTGTTCTCCTTCAGAATCCAGCGTCAAATGACGCCGCGGACGTCATGACGGCGTTTTATGCCAGAAGGTCACGGTTGCCGTGGCAACGAGACGCCGGGTGACGTCGTTTGTGACGTCAGTGGCGTCATTTGACACACTATCTTTGAAGGAGAAGCAGGGCGGTAGAACGGAGGCAGCCGGCACAGGTAAGTAAGTCTCTTCCCATTAGGTCCGATAGGCCGAGAGCACGGACAATGCAAATGGGGGCGGACATTTTTGCCGCCCCCAAATGTTGCCGCCTTAAGGCCCAGGCCTAACAGGTCTAATGGGAAATCTGGCACGGAGTGTAAAGTTAAACCAGCACATGGAAGGTGTCAGTGTAAGGTGCCCATTATAGATCCTTCCCATGATGGAAACCTGCCAGCTGTATACCAATGTATAGCAGGTCACTCTGGCATTGATGGCTGACCTTGCCCTATTTGTGTTATTTCATCTCGCTCGCCACAAATTAATCCAGCCGTTCTGGGTCGTACTGCAAGTGACATTTATGGACATCACATATCAACAAAGCCCAGAGAGGTATTTTTTCCCCTAAAACGCACTCCGAGCCCAGACTGTGTAAACGCTGCCAGTGTTGTCGTCCCCTCTACTTCATGCCCCCCCCATCTCCCTGAAAGATTATAACCCGGGATTAGAGGTACGAGGCGTTCCAGCCGGTTTTTACTGCACAGAAGGTAAAGCCGTCCATTTAGCCCAGGCGATCCGAGGAAGTCATTTCCTGATGGATTAGGTGGGGGTGTGTTTCATTTTGCCTCAGATTATCTAGCACAGCTGTACATGTGGGACCCCCGGCCGCCTCCTCCCTTAACATTCGTTATGCCCGGTCTGTCCCAGGGCTGGGGGTTTTCCTGTATGGGATGAGCTTGTTGGGATGACCTTGCTCCTGACCGGCTGCTTTTAAGACCCCACTGGCAGTCGGGCTGTTACATTTTTGTTCTGGATTAAAAGGTTCAATTTGGCAGTTCAAAAAACAAAACAAAACAATGTTTTCTTTACTAATGTCTCTGTGTAATCGGCTCCTTAGAAAGATCCCCCTTTAAAGTAGCGGTCTTACGTTTTTTCCCTCCGATCTTGAAGAATGAATATGAATTGTTGAAACCAGGATTATTATTATTGTCATTACAGTATTTATATTATTAATTATAACACACCACCATATTCCGTAGCACTGTACAATAGGGTTGGAGGGCGCAAACAAAATATCAAACCATGCAATGTTACATTAGGTGAGGAGGGTCCTCTCCCAAGGAGCTTACACTCTATAAGGAAGGGTAAGTCGAAGCATAGGGCACCTGGGGACACAAAGGCAGCTGTAACCTAAACAAACGGCTGACACCTTGTGGCTGCCGTCCACTACTTCTGTTTATCTGTTTGACGAATGATGGGCCCATAATGACTTTATCTTTGCTTTGTTCTTGTGTTTTACAATGTGATGCGGTCATTTGCTAAAGATCATAAAACCATTTGTTTATCATGAAAATGTTATGTTTAAAATGTATTTTAAAATACTTGGCCGATTTTTATATAACTTCCCCCTTTAAATGTACTTATGGGAGGGGTGTAAAATAAATTGTTCTGCGTATAAATGGTATAAGTTGTAGGGTGCGTGGGATGAAGGCTGCACTGCACCTGAATGTGTGTGATTTGGTGATGCGCTGCCCATTATGTAGCTGTTTTGGCTGAGTGGGTGGGGTATGTATGTATGTCTTTATTTATATAGCGCCATTAATGTACATAGCACTTCACAGCAGTAATACACGTGACAATCATATAAATAACAAGTAATACAAATAACATAGGGGAGAAGTGCTTCAGACATAGTAACATTTAGGAAAAGGAGTCCCTGCTCCGAAGAGTTTACAATCTAATTGGTTGTATAGCAAATGAAGGAAGCGCTCAACATTTAACACTGTCTAAACTTAATCCGCTTATGTACGTTCGGTGCAGCATGAAAAGAGAACTGTTCCTAGTTCTTAACGATGATGTAGTTTCGGGAGAAATCAGCACACCTCATCCTAGAAAAAGGAAGAAAAGAAAAAAAGAAGGCACAATAGTGAAGCACGTTACATGTAAGTGTCTGAGCTCAGGCACTTAAAGGTTTATTTTATTCCTCTGCTTCCGTAGTGGTATAGAAGGATTCAGAAGCCTTTTTTCGTTAAAAGCCCAACTTTATATAAAAAAAATCAGGGTACACTCCCACTGACAGTGTAAATTTGTTAGAGACACCAGCTCAAGCACTCTAATTTCTGCTCTGGTTCGCGCCACTTCCATCGCCGTTCCAGCCGGCGTTCTGCGTCACTTCCGGTTATCTCGTGCTTTCTTGATACTGGTCCCCCGACAACCGTACGCGTTTCGAAGGTGTTCCTTCTCCTACATACCCCTGAGGAAGAAGGAACACCCTCGAAACGCGTAGGGTTGTCGGGGGACCAGTATCTGGAAAGCACGAGAAAACCGGAAGTGACGTAGTTGGACTTTTAACAAAAACAAGGCTTCTGAATCCTTCTATACCACTATGGAAGCAGAGGAATAAAATAAATATGTAAGTGCCTGCGCTCAGACACTTAAATGTAAGTGCATACCTCACCATTTGAACTGTGCTAAGGATATTGTGAATCTGATTGGTTGGTAGGAGGGCTTTCTGGTAAGTGCGTCTGCAAGGGGCCAAGGGGGGGATAAACTGCTCTGCCCACTGCTTGTTCTGTCTCTGATCTGTATAGAGCAGGGGTGCTCAACTGCAGTCCTCAAGACCCCCCCCCCCCCTCCAGCCAACAGGTCATGATATCCCAGCTTCAGTACAGGTGGCTCAATCTGAGCCACAGATTGAGCCACCTGTGCTGAAGCAGTGATATCCTGAAAAACTGACCTGGGGGAGGGGGGGATGTCCCTGAGCCCTCAAGACATTTGAATCAAACACTGTTCTGTCTACGTAGACAAGAGACTAATGCTTTTTTTTTTGTCAAGAGGATCCTGCTGGACTAGCACTGAAAGGGCTTAACCCCTCCACTGCAACAGGGGCTGCCGAGCGTTGAGGGGGCAGAGCGTTGCCAGCCCATCTGGCAGCAAAATATCTGCTCTTTTTTTATAAAGACTACGCAGGCAGAATCTACCAAGACACGTGGTCCTTAGACTTGAGATCACGCATGCAGTAACATCCAGCCTGACACTGAATATACAGCACTGACCTCGTTTTAATAGCAGCACAGCGAGCGCATCGAGTGCAGGAACAGCCATGCGAGTGGCACATTGCAGAACATGCCAAGGCGGGGTGGATTTAACCCTTACTAGCCCACTTCTTGTGTCTGGTTTGCTGCCTGGCGTTAGAGCCTCCAACCCAGGAATACAAAGTATGCCCTTGAATGGGTTCCTGGTTCTGCCCTCCTAATAAGAAGGGGGATAACAACAATTAAATTGTGCTAGATGGTAATTGCCGTGTGTTGTAGCTTTTTAGACTTATAAATGGAGAAACCGACACACTGAGGGGGGGTGGGGGAGTGTGTGTGTGTGTGTGTGTGTGTGTGTGTGTGTGTGTGTGTGTGTGTGTGTGTGTGTGTGTGTGTGTGTGTGTGTGTGTGTGTGTGTGTGTGTGTGTGTGTGTGTGTGTGTGTGTGTGTGTCACGCTCTCCTGAGTTTCCTTGGTCTGTGCTTGATGTAGAATTATCATAGGTTGTGAATCATTCTAATGAACCGACGTGACTCAGATTAAATGATAGTAGAGTGGCTCTTCCCAGCCCAACAGGTGACTGCTTTGCTTTTGATGTAGCATAGCGCTCCCGTTTTACAGCACTGGTGTATAGCCCACCTACAAAACACAACGCGCAGCAGTGTGTGGTTCTGCAGATTGTAATGACTTTATTCAGCCCCTCACAGATGGTCTACACATACACAGTAAATACTATGAGAAAATAATCCCTGCCCTGAAGAGTTTACAATCTAGCATTGTGGTTTTCCCTTCAGTCCATCTTCCAGCATCTCCCTCTGGAAAGTCCTGCTTGCTAATTTTTGTAGCATCCAGCCGACCCTCTAACCTCGTCTCTTTGTTCTCCGGCTCCTTACTCTTACTCTGCTACCTAATAAAGGGAGATGGGATGTCCCCGAGTGAGGGGAAGACAACACACGTTTTAATATGATGTGAAACATTCTCTCGCCCCAGCAGACTCAGCCCAAGCTGGCTCCTTCCCACCTTGTACTCCCAGCACTGGTTTGGCATCATATTGCTGTTTGCCCTGCAGCTGAGTTAGAGCATAAACACGGAACTGGGTCGCTGTACACTCACGTGTGTGTGTGTCTCTCCCCTGTGTGTGTGTCTGGATGCGCACGCCTCTCCTATCCCCTGCTACTCCCGGGTGTAGTGCATCTGCGTCAGTATCTCCTTACACTCCTCTGCAAACTCCAGCCACACGGCAGTCTTGGTAAGAGAAGCTTTTTATAGAGCATCTTCCTTTCTGGTTTTGCTGGGTACGGGATGGGAGGTGGCAGCAGCACAGGGGTGAGGGGGGATTTTTTATCAGTTTTATCACCTGTTTTAAGACATGAGGCTTCACCAGATTGATATTTAAGTTGGTTCGGTTACCCAACGGACTAAGGGATCCCCCAACACAAAATGGGCCACACGGGGGGTCGTCAACAGAAATAATGATATATTAATTGAGATTATACTGGCCATCTGTTTAAAGGGATTTAATTCCCTTAACCATAAAACCGCAGAACCCCCGTAAAAGTTATCTATTGAACTTGATCATGTTTATTAAAAGCTGTTGCTCCCCTGCTGTAAAGCACAGTATCATTACTTTTCCTTTTGGGCGTTCTCCCCAATTAAAATCTGTCACCCCCCGGTGTATGTGCAAGAACAAATTCCAAGCTCTCTGGGCAAGGGCCATTTCCTATCGTGTCCCTTTTTTATATTTGTGGCAATTATTGTATTCGAATTCCCTGTATTTTATTCTTCTTGTAAAGTGCCGTGTACATTGTTTGGGGGCTCTATAAATAAAAAAATATCCTTCTATTTCTTTAAAAAATAACTTCTTTTTTTTTTGTTTATATGAAGCCTCAATGAGCAGGGTGGGATTGAGGTTTTCCAGCAAGAAGGATTACTAGGCTTATCTGATGTGAATTCCTGCGTTAAAGGACTTTTATTTATTTTTTAACCCGCAAGGTGAGCTGTGATACAACCTTATGTAAAGCCATACGGGAAGGGATGGGGCCACACGTATTGGCTCTTATTCTGTATGGCCGCAGCTCCGTATAAACGGGCAGGTCATTTGATTTACAGTATCATGCCGGGATAGGAGCGATAGACCTGAAACGGTAATATAACGGGAAAAGGGATTCCCTGTTGCGAAGAGCTTGACATCTAAGTGGTATGGGAAGCAATTTCGGTCCTTCGGGTTTTATGGCGGAGGAGAGAAAATGATGATGCGGAAGCGTGGCTTAACCTCCCTGTATTGCCTCTATTTATTATCATTTATTTACAAAGCGCCAACACATTCTGTAGCGCGGTACAATGGGGTCGGGGTATGAAAATAATAAGATAACATTAACATGCATTGTTACAGTAGGAAAGAAGGGTCCTTCCCCAAGGAGCTTACAGTCTGAGGAAGCATAAGGTACAGGGGGATGAGAAGGTCGGTGTGTTTCAGATTGTAACGGCAGCAGACGGCTGACACCCTTTGGCTGCTGCCTTTTTTTTTCCCGACTGGTGTTAACCCCTCTAGTACAGCGGTGGCCAACTCCAGTCCTCAAGGGCCATCAACAGGTCAGGTCTTCAGGATATCCCTGCTTCAGCACAGGTGGCTCAGTCATTGTGACTGAGCCACCTTTGCTGAAGCAGGGATATCCTGAAGACCTGACCTGTTGTTGGCCCTTGAGGACTGGAGTTGGCCGGCCCTGCTCTAGAAATTGCATCTCGGGCTTGCCCTTATTGTACAATGTCGGGTGGACGGCCCTGCAACGTGTAGCTGACCCCTCTATCTTACAAGGGGTTAATGTCCAAATAGTATTAACCCTTTCACTGACATAACGATGCATTGCAAACCCAGTGTGGTGTAGCTTGCCAAGGGGTTAAACTTGCGGCCACACCTTATTCAATCCTGCTCCATTTCAGTGGCCAGCGCCTAAACCCTGTCAGAACTCGATATACCAGGTGAAGTGAACCAACGGCAGGGACATATTTAAGGATTAGGATGACAACGGCTTGAGACCTGCAGCTCCTCGCCTTTCTGTGATGTCACTGCGCTATGCGGCATCCGCCCTCCCTACAGAAGCGTGCCCGACCCTTCATCTTGCACTGTGGGTCCGACAGGGAGGGACTGCACATTCCTTGTGACAGAGCAGATAATGGTTGAGGGGAAAAACCATCAGCTTTCTGCTTTTAAAAGAAAAATGAATCAGATGCCAGAAAAAATGTAATGAACCCCTTCAGTGCTGAAAATGGCAACAAACCAGTACGTTACCTCTGCAGTTATAAAGGGGTTAGCTACGGTTACTTTGTAGGGTACCAATGACATTAATTTGTTTCCAAAATGCTGTTTGTTTTTATTTTAAACAAAGTGGGGCTGTCCTTTTATATCCCACGCCTATATTTCGTGAAATATATTGGTTGTGCAGAAAAATGCCTTCGGCCCACTGCAAAGATCAGAACCGCATGTCCTACAGAATATACCAGTGGGTTTCAACCTTTTTAAGAACTGTGGAACCCTTTTTAAATATGTTGTGCATTAGTGGAACCCCAGATTACTCATCCTATGTGCCTAAAAGTACTATTGATGTGGTAAGACTTGTATTTCCTAAATAATGTAGCCATATTTTATATTTATAACATTAATCCTATATAATAATACTTTTTTCTAATTTAAAATAAAAGTAATGGCAATTCCAGCAGTCTTGACATGTAAAATATCTGTTATACGTAATGTTATTAGGGGAACCGCTGGTAACCTCCCAATCCCGAGTTACACAGAAGACGGGTTGGAAACCACTAGAATATGCCATACGTAAATCTGACTTGAGCCATGCCCTCTTACCAAGCCACTAAAGTATGGGACAACCTCTAGAGAATCCAGACGGGCAATGATTTAACATGGATTTAAGGTATTCGTAAGGCAGCCATATTTAAAGAGGCCCTTCAAAAAAACAAAAAGTTGTAACTCAATAATTGTCTGAAGTTGAGCTCCTGGGTGGAATTAGAGTTGCATACTCTGTATCACTGAATACTGCGGTCCATTCTCAACCCCCTCACCGCCTCTCCCATATTTCTGTAACAGATGATATGAATGCCGCACAGCTGCCCTGTCTGTACTGCCCCTGGGCTCAGAGGAAATGAAGCCCAGTTACTTGACTGTCTTGCCAGCATTAATATCCCTTTCTTCTAGATATGCAGCAGCTTATTGAGGTTGGTAAAGTGCCTGCTTGATCTGGGGGGGGGGGGGGGGGCACGGCTGGAAATATTTCCCCTGAGATTGGTACACTTTTAATTCAGGCCAGGAGTTCCTTTATCACAACTCCTCCTTAATGAGGAAATCATTTGGAGCGATTATGCGTTTTGGATTGGATAAAGGTGAAAACCCAGGGGGGTAGTAGTACTAATCATCATTATTCTTCTAATAATGATTCTAAGCGTGGGCCGTGTACGCAGCGATATACATGGCATTTTGCAGGTGCATTAAAGATTACCATATCATTTGGGTGTCCGAGGCACAGGGAGACTAGGTGACTTGCCCAAGGTCAAAAGAAGATGACCAGGATTCACCCGTTTAAAGGCAGTGACCGTTATTACAGTGTAAAGCCACATCCGGAAGGGGGGAACCTGCCTATCTCAATTTTTAATCCCCGATGCTGGTGTGTGTTGCTTTCCTGTGTGTCACTTTCTGGCAATGAATGACACCTGTATTCTTATCTGGCACGTGTTCGCGCATCCACGGGAAGTTAGAGACGCCGTGTCCCTATTCTGAACAGCTTACGGCAGTGGTGACCAACTCCCGTCCTCAAGGGCCACCAACGGATCAGGTTTTCCGGATATCCCTGCTTCAGCACACGTGGTGCAGTCATTCTGACTGAGTTACTGGTTGAGCCACCTGTGCTGAAGCAGGGATATCCTGAATACCTGACCTGTTGGTGTCCCTTTTGGACGGGAGTTGGCCACCTGGTTTACAGTTTCAAGTTGTGCCTCCATGGTCCAAGCACTAGAGACGAGGTTATCCCCTTGCAGGGCTCTCTTGCATTAGAAAAAGGTGGAGTACAAAATGACTGTACTCCAAAGAAAATTCACTTAAATGCACACTACCGATTGTTAAAATGTAACTTTTAATCACTCCAGTTTCAATTGTACATTGGAGTCTTTACACATGAGAGCTTTTCTTGGTGCATGAGTTACTTTATTTAATTTATTTTTACTGGTTATTACACATTTTCTTCGGTAATATATGTTTTAAGTATATAGTATTAAAAGTTACATTTTAACAATTGGTAGTGTGCATTTAAGTGAATTTTCTTTGGAGTACAGTCATTTTGTACTCCTCACCTTTTTCTGATTCACTTCAGTTCACAGTTGCACCTACTTCTATTTATAATTATCGATTAAAATTTATTATATTTTTCACATCCCAATTAGTATGGTTTAGTCGATCACTCCCCAATCCTCCTCCTTTGCTCTCTTGCATTATGCTGAGTGGTAATCCAATAAGGGAAACTTTTGTATTAATTATTAATTTTTTTTATTGCACTTTATTAGAAGCGATTCTGAGAAACTTAAAAAAAAAATCTATGATCTCTGCAATGAAGTTGCAGGCCTCTGGCAGCAAAAGGGTTACAATAAAAAATGGATACCACACTACGTCTAATCTGGGCCATCTTGGGACACATCAGGCCATTGGCACTATTTCCATTCTGGAATGTGGTAGTGAGGGCCATCTTGTTTTATCCCGTGTGTCTGTCTGACACACAGCTGCTCCCTTCGGATTAAAGCAGCTGCAATGGCCAGATCCTACACGCTCCATATCTTCTGCCAGAGCCAGGGAGGGACGACAAACGCCAGATTAACCCTTTGCCAGCGGGGCCAGTAATGCACTGCTCTGCAGCGACGGGGCTGACGAGTTTGGAACATTTCCACATGGCGTGCCGTAATAATACATTTACTTTTTCAAAGGGGAAAAACCTGAGATAAATATCTTTTAGAAACGAGGCTGCTTCATACCGGTTCCTATATCTGTATGTAGAAGCGGTCTAGATTTGCCTAATTTCACGTGCGCAACTTCCACCTAATCCCGCTACTGCAGCAAAGAATTGCTCGCTTCAAATTAAAGCGAAAAATATTTAGGAATTCAAAAATAATCTTTCTTTTTTTTTTTTTTCACCGCAAAAAAATATATAGATTTGCTCCTATTTTTAGTTATAATTTAGTATTTGTCTTCATTTTGAGTGTGCAAATGGCTCTGTGGTTTGCATCGCTGTATAACTGGGCACAGGCCCCTCTGGCAGTGAAAGGGTCAATACTTCCATTCATTTTGTCGTTCTCTTCGTACGGATGATTCACAAACATTTTAGCAAGCGCTGCAAAGGGCTTTATAGGCATAAAATAACAAGCGGGCACATGCATCCCCCTGGTGCCATGTCCCTCCCCTGGTATTCAGACACACCGCTGCCAGGGCCCGACTGTTATATAACGGGCAGTCAGGGGCTCGCTGCAAAAATAACAGTGCCAGAGTTGTGTCAACATTTCTCCCATTGAGGCACACATTCCAGGCTTAGAGAAGCTTATTACTCAGTCTGCCACTGTCCCGTCTGCACGCTGGGGAATATTATACATTGGATATAGATATATACCATTGTGAAATTCTGGTGATACTAGTTATCCGCATTTGGGAGGTCATTCTTTTGTCTGGCCAAGGTACCAGCAACGCATGGCAAAACCCCAGAATACGCCCCTCCGCCCCCCCCAAAAACAAAAAATAAGGGGGGGAAACAGCATTTATATTTTTGTGAGAGGGCTTCACCTTTTAATTGTTTGCTGCCA
This sequence comes from Ascaphus truei, assembly GCF_040206685.1. Classification (NCBI taxonomy): domain Eukaryota; kingdom Metazoa; phylum Chordata; class Amphibia; order Anura; family Ascaphidae; genus Ascaphus; species Ascaphus truei. Next base: position 285,314,665 of record NC_134487.1, read on the forward strand.
ATGCTGTACAAGTCACGTTGGTAGTGAAGAGGTTAATTCGACATCCTGTAGCTGGGTTGCTTTAATGTACAGTGCTAATCTGTATATTAAACACGGCTACATGTCCATGTACTTCTGTTGTAGCTTATTTTTTTTTGTACTCTACATTGCAAAGACGTGTGGTTTATATGTAATAGTGCTGTCCCAGTGCTAGCACAGCCGTGCACATAACGCCATACATTCTTATAGCAACCAGATCAGCTTATACCCCAATGTTATCTGAGAGACACAGGGGCATGTAATGTCCGGGTAGGAAACTCCAGTCCTCAAGGGCCACCAACAGGTCAGGTTTTAAGGCTATCCCTGCTTCAGCACAAGTGGCTCAGTTTTTTGAGCCACCTGTGCTGAAGCCGGATTACTCTGAAAGCCTGCCCTGTTAGGGGATCTTGGAGCAGGAGTTGAGAAGCCCTGATTGCATGAATTAAATGCGTTCCCTACCCGTTGGTCCTTTGCAGGATTGCTCCGCCTAACGCGGAAGCTTGTACAGAACTGGTGTTAAAATTACCGCCCCGCTGAGGAGCTGTTCCGTCTCTGTAGTCACTTTACTGTAAAACTCGAAAACAACGGGAGACCATTACGGCTGCCGGGACATCTCCCCCCACACTCTGCTCAGTCTCTGGGGCCAGTCGTAATGAGAGTAACGCATCATCATTTCCAAGATCTGCGTCCTGGGAGGACTTTCTGCGCCGCGTGCATTTTAAATGTGTCTCAATGCTGTAAACAAGGCTGCAGCCCCCTGATATTTGGAATTGGTGCAGCCTCATATCTCTGCTGTAGTCATGACTCACGGAAAGGATACTGTGTCTGGTTAACTGTTTGTGATTTCCTTCACCACTCTGATTTAAGATGATACACACACCCTCTGCCCTCACTTTTAGAAGGAACATTTACATCTTGTTGTTGGTGTTCCTGGGCTGACTGCTGTTACAGCTGCGATACCAAGTGTGACCACCGAGCACAACCACTTATTACTGCCAGGCTTGCCAGCAAAGGGGTTCAGCTGAATGCACAATCTCCCTACGCATAAAACAGGTTATAAACAGTGTATAAACCATACTTTCATACGAGTTTGCATAACATTGTATAAGTATTTCAAAGGGTTTAGTTACTATGGAGACACTAAAAGCCTATACACCCTGCCCCTGTCCTTACGTCAAATGCAGTTGTACCAAAAGCTACCAGGTTCTAATGCCTTGTGCTTCTCTCTCTCTCTTGTCCCCCCCCATCCATCTCTCTCTCCCCCCCCATCCATCTCTCTTCCCCCCCATCCATCTCTCTTCCCCCCCATCCATCTCTCTTCCCCCCCATCCATCTCTCTTCCCCCCCATCCATCTCTCTTCCCCCCCCCCATCCATCTCTCTTCCCCCCCATCCATCTCTCTTCCCCCCCCACCCCCATCCATCTCTCTTCTCCCCCACCCCCATCCATCTCTCTTCCCCCCCATCCATCTCTCTTCCCCCCCCCCATCCATCTCTCTTCCCCCCCCCCCATCCCTCTCTCTTCCCCCCCATCCCTCTCTCTTCCCCCCCATCCATCTCTCTTCCCCCCCCATCCATCTCTCTTCCCCCCCCATCCATCTCTCTTCCCCCCATCCATCTCTCTTCCCCCCCATCCATCCATCCATCCATCTCTCTTCCCCCCCATCCATCCATCCATCTCTTTCCCCCCGCCCCATCCATCCATCCATCCATCCATCTCTCTTTCCCCCCGCCCCATCCATCCATCCATCTCTCTTTCCCCCCGCCCCATCCATCCATCCATCCATCCATCCATCTCTTTCCCCCCGCCCCATCCATCCATCCATCCATCCATCATCTCTCTTTCCCCCCGCCCCATCCATCCATCCATCCATCCATCCATCCATCTCTCTTTCCCCCCGCCCCATCCATCCATCTCTCTTTCCCCCCGCCCCATCCATCCATCCATCCATCCATCCATCTCTCTTTCCCCCCGCCCCATCCATCCATCCATCCATCTCTCTTTCCCCCCGCCCCATCCATCCATCCATCCATCTCTCTTTCCCCCCGCCCCATCCATCCATCCATCCATCCATCCATCCATCCATCTCTCTTTCCCCCGCCCCATCCATCCATCTCTTTCCCCCCGCCCCATCCATCCATCCATCTCTCTTTCCCCCCGCTCCATCCATCCATCTCTCTTTCCCCCCGCCCCATCCATCCATCCATCCATCCATCCATCCATCTCTCTTTCCCCCCGCCCCATCCATCCATCCATCCATCCATCTCTCTTTCCCCCCGCTCCATCCATCCATCCATCCATCCATCTCTCTTTCCCCCCGCCCCATCCATCCATCCATCCATCCATCTCTCTTTCCCCCCGCCCCATCCATCCATCCATCCATCCATCTCTCTTTCCCCCCGCCCCATCCATCCATCCATCCATCCATCCATCTCTCTTTCCCCCCGCCCCATCCATCCATCCATCTCTCTTTCCCCCCGCCCCATCCATCCATCCATCCATCTCTCTTTCCCCCGCCCCATCCATCCATCCATCTCTCTTTCCCCCCGCCCCATCCATCCATCCATCTCTCTTTCCCCCCGCCCCATCCATCCATCCATCCATCCATCTCTCTTTCCCCCGCCCCATCCATCCATCCATCTCTCTTTCCCCCCGCCCCATCTCTCTCCATCTCTCTCCTCCCCATATCTCTCTTCTCTTCCCCCCCCCCCCAGGGTGCGCTTTTCAACGTGGACTCGGAGGAGGAAGAGGGACTTATCGCTGAAGACAGCAACGACATCTACATCCTAACGAGTGATAACTCTGAGCAGCTGTCCCCTCACGAAAGCCTGGCCATCTCTTCCTCCTGGCAGACAGCGAGCCTGCCTACCTCCCTGGGGCCCGAGTCCTGGCAGCAGGTAGCCATGGATCCCGAGGAGCTGAAGAGCCTGGACAGCAACGGGGGAGGCGAGGAGCGGAGTGAAAACAACTCGTCCAACTCGGACATTGTCCACGTGGAGAAGGAGGAAATCGCGGCGGTCATCGAGGAGGCCGCTGCTGCCATCGAGGGAGCCGCTGCTGTGGTAGTGGACACTTTGGCTCACGAGGAGGAGGCCGAAGACAGAGCAGTTCCAGTGGCCCCATCGGTATTGACTTCAGCCCTCAAGGCTGCACTGGCAACAGCACCGGTGGAAGAGAGAGGTAGTCCCCCATCGCCCATAATACAGCCGGAGCCACCAAAAGTAGATAGATCCACCAAGAGAGGGTCGGAAAAAGTATATCCAACCCCGTCAGTGGGGGGCAATGAAGAGAGCCAGCCAACTTCAGAAGAGAAGGGAGAATTTCCCTCTTCCCGGCCGCTGCCTCCACCACCTCCGCAGGCGGAAGAAGATGAATCGGCGCTGCTGCCGGAGGGGAATTACATCCTGCTGTACGGAGGGTTGGCAGCCGTGGCTGCCATTTTTGCAGTGGGGGTGTACATGGCGCTGAGGAAAACGTAGAAGCGAGAGGGCGTGAGCGTCCGTCGTCCCCCCCACCCACTTTTCAATCCTGTGATCAGTCTCCTCTCGTATACTAATGTTGCCATTACCCCAGCCAGATCAACCATAGCGCGGCGGCAAGGTTAAAGCAGCAATCTTATTCCGAACCACCAGGTTTTTCCTGGTGCTGACCGGCGAGGGGGCCCCCTTTTGATCCTTATGATTTAATTTTAATCTCTGGTGGGTTTGGAGTAATAAAATGACCATCGGTGAATCCCGAAGCACCTGAGCACCCTAGTGGTGGAGATTTTCACTTTACTGGCTTGTTATGAGTATTAAAAATGGCTGCTTCCAACATCACTCGATGGGCCAACAAGTACATAGCAGCTTTGCGCCACGATTATTGAGATACGGTGGCGTCACCATTAGGTGTTGATGACTATATTTTAAATACCCCCACCAAAAAAAATCAAATTTAAAAAAAAACAATGTTTATGGAACATGGGGAGGAAATGGACTGTACAGGAGCGATAATTGGGGTATTTGGGCCCTGGTAGATGCCCAAATTCAGGTAAGGGGGGAGAGGAGGTGGAAGGCGGGATTGCTGCTTTTGATTATAGATTTTGTCTAGCAAGAATTGAGCTGTTCATTTAAACTTTTTTTTTGTTTGTTTTCACATTTTGAGAGGGCAATTAAACGCCCCTGATATATTTTCATGAGATTTAAGAGGGGGTGGTGGATTTCTAGGTTGGAATCTCCCTTTTTTGGGGAGGGGGGGGGGGAAGGGGGAGAAGGGGCCTGCTGCCCCTCCTCTGAATAGCCGATAGGAGGGTAATTAGATGAGACTCTCTCTCCCCAGTACAGCTGCCCGAGGTGAAGGGTTCGTTTCCTGCTGCTAGGAAACCTGTGCATTGCAAAATATATATATTTTTTAACAGAAATCACTTATACTTTTACTGAGATCTACAATAGTGTATGGTGTGGTATAGCCTTAGGGGGTGGGGGGGGGGGGGGTTAGATAGAGAGACAATAAATCACTATGGTCCTGTTACCAGCTACACATTACACATTCTCCCCCCTATGCATTACATGTTACCCCCCACACCTCCCATTACACGCTACACCTCCCATTACACGCTACCACCCCTACACCTCCCATTACACGCTACCCCCTACACATCCCCTTACTCGTAACCCCCCCCTACACATCCCATTACATGTTACATCCCCCACACCTCCCATTACACGCTACCCCCACCTCCCATTGCACGCTACCCCCCTACACCTCCCATTACACGCTACCCCCCCACACCTCCCATTACACGCGACCTCCCATTACTCGTAACCCCCCTACACATCCCATTACTCGTAACCCCCCTACACATCCCATTACTCGTAAACCCCCCTACACATCCCATTACTCGTAACCCCCCCTACACATCTCATTACTCGTAACCCCCCCCCCTACACATCCCATTACATGTTACCACTCCCCCTCCCCCCTCTTCCCTACACCTCACTTCCCCCGCGGTGCACTGGGCGTCAGGTTAGAGAAGAACTACTGTCCCAAGCGGACGCCTGTGCTTAATCCTTTCCATGCACCGAGTGGCTGGTTCTCCTGGCTGTGAAGTGGTCACGTTGGGGGACGTTTTTAGCAATGTCCAGCTGGCCGTGTGTAGCCATATTGCGCATTTACAGGGTCTTCATTTTCTTTTCCTCTGGCCCAAGCAGGAAACGCTTAACGGCCAGAGCGGCCTGCACCGCGTGTAGCCAAGCCATGCGATTTGGCTTTTGACATTTTAACCCCTTTAGTGGTGGAGCAGTTTCCTTCTTTTGCAGCCCATGCCCCAACTGTCCTCCGATGCTTTAAACGGTGACCGGGCCGATCACACTGTATTGCAGCGCTCGGACAGCCCCACTGCAAAGACTAAGGGCTACTGCCACTTTACGCACCCAGTCACACTTATTAAACATACATTGACGCAACAATGTTAGGGCATGAGCCTCCTTTTGGATTAAATAATCAGACACTGCTTTAGTTAGGGACTCAGGTGACTCATCTTGGGAGCAACACTGGAATCGCTGCAACATTCCCGGCTTATTGACGTTGGACTCGCCGTCCTTAGAGAGATCCGACCACCAGTTACATTGAATGACATGCTAAATATCAACAGTATTTTCTTGTGTAGAGAATGAAACTGCTCTCCCTACAGTAAGGGTGCTCAATCCACTCCTCACCACTCTTCCCTCCCCCCCCCCCCCCCCAAACAGGTCAGGTTTTCAAGATATCCCTACTTCAGCACAGCCGTCTCAAGCAAAGACTGAGCCACCTGTGATGAAGCTGGAACTGATTGAGCCACCTGTGTTGAAGCTGGGATATCGTGAAAACCTGACCTGTTTGGAGGGGGGGGGGGGAGTTTGGCCTTGAGGATGGAGTGGAGCAACCCTGCTCTACAACACAGACACAAAATCATATGGGGGTGGGGGTGGGGGAGAGAAGGGTAGTGATGACTCCCTATTCTGTGAAAGCTTCCAGTGACCCCGCTGCACCCTGTGAACACCTCATTGAACATTTGCACACTACATCGGAATCCAGATATCGATTTCATCTTCCTACGATAAAAAGCGCCTGGATGGGGGGCGCTCTAGCAGCATAAGGGGTTAATATTGTGTAAAAAAAAAAAAAAACCTCGCCGCCACCAATTCCTAGTGAAACGGATGAAACTATTTGGAGATCGTATGACACTTTATAAATAAGTGGATTTTTTTTGTCCCCTCGATCCTGGCTTTGTGTTGTTATTGCCCGGTGGCGTTTCACGCTCGGCACAATCCGAGCTTCGGACGGAGGGGGTCGGGGTCAGATATGAAGGATAAAATGGCTGAGCGTGCTTTACACCAGGGCTGGGCCCTGCAGTGTGCATGTTACGTACAGGGAGATTTCGTGCCATGTTTACTAAGCAGTGCTACACCATAAGATACCTGGCACAGCTCAGTAAATATGGTCTTATGGCGTGGCACATTGCTGCTTTAAGGGCCATAACTGCTGTCATGCTCAACCTTTATTTTTTTAATGATTTGTTCACGGACTTGGCGTTACGCGCTCCCGCCAAAGCGGAAACGCGCTATTTTTTAATTTCTTTTTCTTAAACTTGGGATCGACCGGTCCCAGACATACCGCTTCAGTTGCCGATATTTTCCTACCCCCTTTACGGAGACCAAAAATGGCTGCCAACTCTCGCAGGCCCCAATTCGAAGCCATCAAAGTCGCCTGGGAGATATCAGCGCAGCTTCCTATTTCGACGACTGTTTAACCCCTCGAGTGCTGGAGGGGCCCCAGAGTGCCATGGCCCATCCGGCAAAGCTCGGATCACGTGACCGCGGTGAACCCTTAACCTGCACACGGCGGAGGAAACCACAGGATGCAATCTAACCTGGGGGAAAAAGCTCCAGTCCTCAAGCGCCACCAACAGACCAGGTTTTCAGGATATCCCTGCTTAAGCACTGGTGGCTCAGTCATGATTGAACCACCTGTGCTGAAGCAGGGGTCTCCTGAAAACTTGACCTGTTAGTAGCCCTTGAGGACTGAAATTGCGTCAACCCTGGCCTAGGGACTCCCAAAATGGTTAAATGTCCAGGAAACAATACCGGTAAGTGTCTCGGGAACAGGGGGCCGACACATTGCGCAGTTCAGCTCTGCAGGGCACCCCAGTTACCATTTTTAAAACGACCACTATGGCAGTGCTGCAGGATTGCTGCGTTCTTGCGGATGTGGGAGGGAGAGCGGGATGAGAGCTGAGAGCAAACAAAGAGCCCAGGGTGACGGGTGCAGCTGTAGTTCTCCCGCTTTTAACCCATTCACTTTCAGACTGGCCCATAATGCACTGCAGCACCGTGCGTTAACTATAGCGCTGACGTGTGCACAATAGCCTTACAGTGGAAAACGCCAACACCAGTCACGGTTACAGCGGTCCAAGACGGGGGGAGGGGGGGGTCAGGTAACTTACCTGGCTACAGTCCACACTTCTCCATGGCAACGTGACGTCACATGACCCCGCAGTGCTATTTTGACGCCGCATTAGAGGTAAAAACCCCGAATACCAACACCGCCCCAAAAACCTTAACCCCTTACCCTAACACTCCTATCCTTAACCACTAAATGACCATACCTTGACGAAGCGTCCCTCTGCTTCCAAGCGCCGGCAGAGACTTGGCCGTGACCAAAATGTCCCATTCCGCAGTTCCAGCCCTGAGAGACTTTCCTTTGTACTATTTATCAGGAGTCGGCAACAGGCCGCACGAGGCCTCGGTAACCACAGTTTGGCTTTTATTACTCTTAAGAAACGTTAACCAGAAAAAACAAAACAGGCATATGCAAAACATTCATTCATTTTTTAATTTGATCTGTCTGGGGAAAAAAAACCAACGGGCGCTATCGCAATGTTACAGACCGAATAGAAAACAGCAACGTGTATTAACTAGAAATCCGGGAGCGCAAAACTGGCGCAGCCCTAAACACTTCCTATGTCCATTGCTGGGCGAGAGGGGAGGGGGGGAGGGTTGTTAACCATTTCACTGCCGGGGCGGTTCAAGTAAAAGGAGTTTAAACTACTTACAATATAGAACATAAAAAGCCATACATTGAAGACCTCTTTGGCAGGGAGATGACATGGCAGCTTTTATTTGGTGACCCTGCGGTCATGTTTTTTTAGTTGTCCAGCAGGCTAGATTTGTAGTATTTTGAGGGTCAAAACCGGGAAACAAAAAAAAAAAACACAGGGTCCCCGGACGATGGATGAGCTCCAGGTGAGATTAAAAAATATATACGGTTTGGGGGGGGGGGGGGGGGATTAATGCTTTAATGGGAGAAAATTTTTAAATATGTTCTATGTATCAGATTTATATAAGAAGTTTATTTGGAATTTTTATCTAAAAAAACGTGAACAAAAAGGTTAACGAATAAAATTAAAATAGAAACTGCCTGGAAATGACAGCTGCGATGTGCGGCCCCTGAAGGTCCAAAGGAGTTTACTTGGGGGCTTGGACTCCAGGATTTTGCCACCCCCCCGGCTTGGTCAGCAGCCACGTGCGCTCAACTTCCACAAGCAGGGTCACAGCCGTCAAAGCTTCTTCCCACTTCAAAGGCTGGTCTGGGCGCAGCCGACTGCGCGCTCACCTCTGCACGGAGGAAGAAAGATGGGGGAGCACGGTGAGAATGTAACATACCGCAGAATCGCGGGTGGTGGAGCAAATCTGCATATTAACTCTTTCCCTGCCTGAGGGAATCGGCAACTCTTTGGAAGCAGCCAAAGGGCAGTTTAAATTTGTTGCACTACTCAGGGGGCAGTTCCCCCTAACCCTGGGGTGCTCAACTCCAGTCCTCAAGCTATACCCCGCCCCCCCCCCCCCTTCCCTCCCAACAGGTCAGGTTTTCAGGATATCCCAGCTTCAGCGCAGGTGGTTCAATCAAAGGCTAAGGCCGCGCTTAGGGTGCCAGAGACGCGACCGATGACGTCACCCATCGCCATTGCGAAAGTTAAATTTCAAGTTCAGGCGACGTCGCTGGCTACAAGGCCAGCGACGTCATAAAAGGGGGAGGGCAGAGGGACGGAGAAGCTCTCCGATTGGTTACATTGAGAGACCGCCGCTGAAAAAATCAAATATCAGTGACTTCCAGATTTTTGGTAGCGCTGCTGCTTTGTCGCGTGCATCATAAGCACCGACGACAGCAACAATGCATTTGTTTTGACGCGACTGTCGCCGGCACTATAAGCGCAGCCTTAGTTGAAGACGGAGTCTCTGATTTAGCCACCTGTGCTGAAGCAGGAATGTCCTGAAACCCTGACTGTTTAAGGGGGGCTTGAGGACTGGAGTTGAGGACCCCTGGCCTAATTGGAGGGTTTTTTTTTAAATCTAAGCCAATGCAGCAAGTGAAAAAATAGACATCAGAACACAGGGAGTTAAAATACAATGATGTCACATATTATATAATACTCCCGCCCATTGAAATTCCTGTATGCAGAAAGTGCATTTTCAAATCTGACTTGAAGCGAGGAGATAAGGCCTGGCATCTACAGTGTCCCAAAAGGGACAATTATTTATTCATGTCACTTTTAAAATGTTATATTTAAAGTAGAACTAGAATCCCCCAATAAATACAGTGAATGTAAAAAAAAAAAACACATTTTACAGAACAAAGAAAATGATAGTAAGTAAAAGCACTTAAAACTGGTTAATATAATGCATCTTACATTGCAAACCGGAATAGTAAAACATATACGGGGGTGTAAAACTGTAACTTCTCATTCTGCCGCCTGAGTATAAACCAGGGATGGTCAGCCTCAGTTCTCAAGAGCTACCAACAAGGTCAGGTTTTCAGGATATCCCTGCTTCAGCACAGGTGGCTCAATCAGTGGCTCAGTCTTTGACTGTGCTGAAGCAGGGATATCCTGAAAAACCTGACCTTGTTGGTAGGTCTTGAGAACTGAAGCCGACCATCCCTGGTATAAACACACAATTGTTATCGTAAGAGGCTGTATAGGAAGCTTCCTAAAAACTATAATCAGCTGAAGTTGGAGACTTGGGAGTCTTCATTAATGAGGGGCATGCATGTTTAGGTGAGCGCAGTCGAGACAAGAGGAACATGAAGGAGACAGGCGTGCACAGAGCTCAGGGGAGAGAAGGGAGAATGATACAGCGTTTCTCATTCATTGGTTGTCACCAGAACATGTAATATGGACCTGTTGGTCCATATGTCCTGAACCCAACTGGTGGTTAGCAGCGATCTGGTGTTCCAAGCTTCAGGTCTAATTCAGGCTGACGGAATAGCAAAGGGTGATAACACAGCCTTTCACATGGGGGAGCCTGGTTTGAACCTCAGCGTCTAAACTCTCTGTGTTACTTTCAGAAAAATCAACTTGTCTCTCGATGACTCGGGCACCAAAAATTAGATTGTAAGCTCTTTGGGGTAAGGACTCTTGCAAATGCAATGTATGAAGAATGTTAGGGCTGCGTCCATGGTGACGGCCCGCTCGCGTCCGTATGCGTGAAGTCCCCTGCGTTGTAGCGGGAGAGTTTTGTGGCCAGGCTAGACGCGATGGGGAGGCGTGGCCGTGACGTCAGAGATGGTTCACCCTCATTGGGCGAACCGCTCATGTGACCTGGCCGTCGCCCGCCGTGGAATCAAATGTAACCGATTCCGCGCGCTGTCGCGGTCCATGGCTGCGATCATTGCCTTAAGGCATTGTAACCGCGGCACCCGCGCCCGTCTCCCCGAACATGGCCGCAGCCTTAGAGAAGACAAAATATTCAAAGAGAAATGGATTGTATTTGGGGAGAGGGGGCTATTGCTTGAAGAGGTAAAGACCCTAGAAGTGTTTGTCGTGAAGGTAGAGGGAGAGTAACCGGAGCCGCGGCCCGAGACACCCACCTGTCCAGCCAGGCGCAGTAAGCAGGTCAGATAGTTCCTCTGGATGTACGCGGCCGTGCAATGGAAGACGCGGTGCAGAAGAGCTGGGACGTTACGAGCCATCTTCGTGGTGAGGGTCATGGCGATGACCACAGAGGCGCTCTCCTGCTCAATGCCGGGGGGGAGACTCCCCAACAGACTGTTTACCTGCTCCAAGAACCGCTAAGAAAAAATAACAATTAGAGTTTGAAGGAATGTTCTCCTGCATTGTCTCAAAGACCATTGTACTGCACTGTAGAATATGTTGGCAACACATACGTACGCACACACACACACTTTAATTCTGTGTCTCAATATGACTCACCTCCTCAGTAAGAGTTTCATTCAACATCTGCTCGATCAGCTTGTCTATAACTTCCTGCTTTATCTTCCCTTCCAGCTGGTCCCCCATCCTTGCCAGCTGAGCCCCTATAGAGCAACACAACGCCTCGTCTACCTCCTCCCCTGGGGAGATAAAGAGAGAGGAGCTGAAGCCAGGCTGGTCGCGGCCATTTTGCCTCGACCAAATGACCGCCGGTGCTTAGCCGTACACTCGGCCGTGGGCTATTTCGCCAGTAAGGTATGTCCCTAACCTTAGCCCTTACCCTAACCGCTAACGCCCCTAACGTAACACGTCGGGTTACGGTGATCTGGCACAGGGGGATTAAACGCGTCGGGTTACGGTGATCTGGCACGGGGGAATTAAACGCGTTGGTTTACGGTGATCTGGGGCAGGGAGATGAAACGCGTTGGGTTATGGTGATCTGGGGCAGGGGGGTGAAATCTATCAGATTAGCGTGATCTGGGGCAGGGGGGTGAAAAGCGTCGGGATACGGTGATCTGGGGCAGGAGGATTAAACGCAGCATGTTACGGTGATCTGGGTCAGGTGGATTAAATGCGGCAGGTTACGGTGATCTGGGGCAGGGGGATTAAACGCGCCGGATGTCACGGTAGCTAGTGATAGGTTATAATATACACCAAATATCTGGGTTGAATTGAACACGACTTAGATATAATAAATATAGTTTATTCCTTAAAGAAGGAGAACACACAAGATGATACAAATAACAGACAAGAAATAGCACTTACTTAAGGGTTGGACAATGAAGCAATCAGGAACAGGATTGGCAATTCATTCAGCAATACAGGTTCAAATGAAGACATCACGAAAGACCCTGGGTATAGGGCTTACACTCGTTTATATGGAGTTTCAGCCCCATACCCTAACCTTGGGCGCCTGAAAGTCTACCAACTTGTATCTAGTCAGGAAACCCGTTTGTCTGTAGGTGTGAATTATGGCACTTACAGACCACTCAGGCTCTGCGTTTCTCCGCCCTATTGTACACAATTAGAGTGGTCAAGTCTTTGATCAGGGGGGCTGTTGCAGACAAAGAGTCTCCCTCCTGAACATCAACATAAAGCAGAGCCTGTAACTTTCCCAGGCTTTTATACCAGCCTTGCAAAACAGTATATTCTTTAATATCTACACATATTAAAATAATCCGTTCTGTGGGTCTGAGCAGGCTGAAATTTGCTAGGTTTTCATGCCGGAGGACCCTTGCCATAGTGGCCTTCCACGACCCCCAGAACCGGAGATACAAAAAACAAGTTAAAATCCCCTATTAACGTTAATGCAGGATTCTCCGCTATAAGCTCAAAGAAATCTCTGCGTTTCACTCTCCCATTGAAATCAGTGTCCGTCCGGTGCAGTGATTGTTACCTCTTCTGGCACTGCGGTAAGCGGCTACGGCGAATTCCAATCCAACAACTGGAGTTCGTGAATAAGGCTGTGTATATTCAGGTTACCGGCACAAGTACTCACAGGCAGTACATATAGATCACACGAGTATCTTTAATCAGAAACTATCACTTATGGGTGGCTATAGATCATTCAACATATTACATATAATTACATATTACATATTACATATCACAACAACATATTTGTATACACCAGAGTGATGCAACTCTACAGCATTCATACATCAAATATACAACATCTATAAAAACTACAGGCTACGACACGCATTTAATTTGGTGTAATTATATTTCACACAATCTTTCAAACAAAACTTCCTCCAACCAGCAGGGACTACATGCTGAAAAGGTTTTATATCGGGCCATAGTGCCACAAATCAACTACATATATATCCACTGAAGTTTTGGACATTCACAGAACGAACCACTTGCAAATATTATAGTGGACTTTTTCATCTCAGACTGCATTAGTCCAACAATTGGATACATGTGTTATATATGTTAGGATATTAATTAAACTCCTGATTTGGAGCCGTTTAATTGTAATATTTTTAATAAATTGTATTTTCTTTTTTTTACTGCTGCTTATTCTTTGGGAAACTTGGTTTAGCATTAGAGCGTCTAGTAATCAGTATCATATTCATGCACCAGGAGGGCTTCCTTTTTCTCCTAATATACCAGTTAGATTGTAAGCTCTCCGGGGCAGATTTCCTTTCCTGGTGTCTGATTTAATGTACACTGTATGTTGCATTTATTGTATTATAATCCCCTGTAATGCATTAGTACACCACATAAATACAGTATACATAAAAGGGATTTATGTCAAGTCTTTGTTTACAGCCCTGGAACCGTGGGGATCGCCGGAGCATAACCGAATTATATTTAGCAGTGGGGTTCCCCTGGTTTCCGAGAGGCTTACCTCTTTTAGTTACCAGTGTTCCTGTTCCAATCAGAATTGCTGCCAAATCGTGTGTGTCCCGCGCGCCAATATCGTCACGGGGATAACATTGCAGCTTCCTATTGGATTGATGTTTAAATATCCAGGAAGTAACAATGGTAACTAAACCGGTCAGTATCTCGTGAACCAGAGATCGGGGGTCCCTGGAGATTAGAATAATGCGGGTCAGGTCCGGAGGAACCGCCTGTTCCAAAGCCGTAAAAAAATTAATACATTGCTAAAAATGGAGCAATTATGGGGCAAAACTACCGAAATCAATGATTTTTGTCAAATTTGATTCACAGACCCCTTAGTGTCTGCCCCAGGGGTGGGCAACGTCAGTCCTCAAGAGTCCCCAACAGGTCAGGTTTTCAGGATATCCCTCCTTCAGCACAAGAGGCTCAATCCGTGAAGACTGGCCCACTGATTGAGCCACCTGTGCTGAAGCAGGGATATCCTGACCTTGTTAGTAGCTCTTGAGGACTGAAGCTGGCCATCACTGGGTTTATACCTGTGCTGAAGCAGGGATATCCTGAAAACCTGACCGGTTGGTGACCGTTGAGGACTGGAGTTGCCCCCCCCTGCCTCGGTGTTTAAAATCAACATTTTCTCCTGTGTTGAACAGCGGTCATTCTTTTTAATAAGACAGTCTTTTTTTTTGAGGACACTTTTACTGCTTCCTACACTCCCACCGCCCAGGACCTACCGCCCGTCTCCACCCTCGTCTTTTTACCACTGAGGTTTCCATCTGTCTGCAGCTCGCCATCATCTGCCAGCGTCCTATACTGAGGTGTCTTGGACTGGACCTCGTCCACCAGGAAGACGAGCTCATGGTGGAATTCATCATCATTGCCGCTGCAGCGGTGAGACTCCAGGAAGGAGAGAAGGATCAGCTCCACGTCCACAGCCATCCTGAGGGGTCCTGCGGAGAGGAGAATATTAACCTCCCAGACACCAAATATTTGAAAAGCTTATATCTCCTGAATAGATCGGAGCTGGGATTTTATGGTTTGTATCGCATGATGTGTTAAATAAATGTATCTTTGTAGTTGTATATTGTTTTGATCCGGAGAGGTGAACACAGATCGTCTAGCGTGCCCCTAGGGTTACTAGGTGTCCAGTATTGAACCGGACTGTCCTGTATTTGGACACGGTCCAGTAAAATATTAGAGGTAATACTAGACATGGAGGTGTCCGGTATTACCTCTCTGGACATAGTGACCTGAGCGACTTGGTAGGCCACGGGATTTCCCAGAGCAGTGTGTGGCTAGGGGGCTGGGCAGCTTCCTCCATCCTGATTGGCTGCATTACCCAGCAGCAGCCAATCAGGTGGAGGTGTCAGGAGCCTGGGGACAAAGAGAGGAGGAAACAGCATGGAGAGAGATGTGTATATGTGTGTCTCTCGAGGGCGTCGTAGCTTTCACCATTGTGTCCAGTATTATTTGAGAACTCGCTTGGGAACCCTACGAGAACCTACCCCGACAAAAGTATCAGAACTGGATCCATTTTCCAGTTTTAAACACCCCACATTAAGGAAACCTCTAACGATGCTACACGTAGAATAAGCACAAGTGACCGAGAGAATTAAATGCAATGTTTTTTTTTCATTCTTTTGTGCATCAATACAATGTGCACAATGACAAGTAATTAGCTAAGTTGCTGATCGATCCGTTCTCCTGTAATCGATCGCTGAAGATTCGGCTCGGGGGTTCACTAAATGCATCTTGGGTAATCTTCTGTCGCACTAACAGCCAAAGTTCTGCGAGGAAGGTCATGTGACCAGGCAGGCACTAGATTCAATTGGTTCACTGCTAGAGAGGGCAGGGCTCACAAAAGTGATGCTATTTCAGAAGGGGATGCGACTTTGTATATGGTTGCTATAGGAACAAAAATGCTTGTTACATTAGAATACATTAAAAATGTCTTTAACATTGTTTTTTTGAATGCTACAAGTCTTTTCTCATAGTACAGAACTGATTTATATATTTTTTAAATATACATGTAGGAGATATTGCTTGAATTGGATTGTTAAACTACAATCACTGATGTCATATAATGATGTCTTTTGTAAGAAAGAAAAAAACACGTACACATTATTTGTATTTCAACAACACATGAATACTTCTGCAAACCACTGTATATATATATTTTTTTTTCAGACAGCAGGAAATTGGTCTCCAGTAAACACCCCTCTTTATTATGAGTCATTTCGATACTAGAGGAAAGTCTTGAAGTTGGGAAATAACCAAACTGTAGACTAATCACTTTTAGAAATAATAGAACGTCATTAAAAATCCCCACACTTCCCCCGAAAAGGGACTTCTACTTTGTTATTAAAAACGGCAATTCAATCCAAAAGGAAATGGGAAAAATGAGAAAACGTTTACATATTTAGGGTCAGTCCGTTCTCACGTAGGGTCGCCAGGTGTCCAGTATTTGGACACTGTCCAGTAAAAAGTGAGAGGTAATACTGGACATGTATGTGTCCGGTATTCTCTTTCTGGACATAGTGACCTGACTGGCTTAGGGGGCAGAGGGATTTCCCCGAGCAGGGCTGTGGCTAGGGGGCTGGGCTGCTTCCTCCATCCTGAATGACTGCATTACCCAGTAGCAGCCAATCAAGAGGAGGTGTCAGGAGCCTGAGGGTTGGGGCCAAGGAGAGGAAACAGCATGGAGCGGAGGTGTGTGTCTCCGGAGGGCGTCGCACCTTTCACCATTGTGTCCAGTATTTTTGGAGAAGCTGCCCGGCAACCCTAGTTCAGGGACAAAAACCAGCAGAGGGTGAAGGATGTCTTTATATTTACTTAAATACAGATACTAAGTATTTATTCATTCCATTTTCAAATCTTAGCCTGTGGACAAGGAGCGAAAACGTGACATTTCTCACTGGCAGCCTCGTTTCTGAATATCCATTAAAAAAAAAAAAAAGCCTTTTTAAATTTATTTTGTAATCAATATTTCTCAAAAACAAGAAAATCATTCTGAACAATGTCACAAATAAGTGTATGTGGTCGGGGGGGGGGGGGGGGGGGGTGAATGTTTGGGTCATTTACACCAGACAAATGCACCTTTTCTCTGCTCTACGTCAGTGGGACTGCAACACGAACGCTGCAATCACACGGATGTGGACACTTTTATTCAAATGGCTTTTATAAAACTTGATATTTTTTTCCCCTCTTGATCACATCAATGTGAAATTCTCCAGCGCTTGTCTGTTTAGAGAAATATTGATGAAAAACCTGTTTTGTTTTTTTTAATATTGCAAGTTTCCCCAAAAACATGTGATTTACGGACAAACGTATACAGCGGTTCCTGTCCTGGAACAGGATTACACATTTTCTGTCTCCCTTTGCAGTTTTGACTATTCCTGTCTCCCTTGTTCAGCTGCCTGTAATTCTCCCCGTGCCAGCAGCTAGCTCAGTGATTCCCAACCTTGTTTGTTTGGAGGAACCCTTGAAGTATTTTGACAAATCTCGGGGAACCCCTATCTGGCTGACACATATTAGGTTCGACAGGGGTCAGACACAAAATTTCACACCTCACGAGCCCCCTCTATTTCCCACAATCTACCCCTGTATTTCTCTCCCCCCCTCCCGCCTCGCATGTATTTATCCCTTGCTCTCTTCCACTCTTACTCCCTCTTTATTTATTTATTTATTTATTTATAAAATATTTTACCAGGAAGTAATACATTGAGAGTTACCTCTCGTTTTCAAGTATGTCTTTTCCTCACTCCCTCCCGCCGCCCTCTCTTCTCTCACTCGCCCTTACCTTCCGTCTATTACCCCACTCTCACTCAATCCACCCTAAAAAATACATACCAAAAAAAACACCCCCCGGGGGGGGTTCTATGGTCCGTAGGAGGAACCCCTGAGACTGCTTCAAGGAGCCCTGGTTGGGAATCACTGAGCTAGCTGCATGTGTAAAAAAGAAACATTGCTACATTTGCCCTTCACACAGTTCTAGTTGGTTGCCCTGACAACCTTCCAATCCTCACAGATAGAAGAGCGATCCTGTCCTGTTTTACGAATCTGGGACAATTTACAGAAACGTGAGAACGAGCGCAGGGTCGCCGCGGTTCCCATAACATTTTTGAAAAGTTCACAAAAATCAGCAAAAAAACCGTTGGGGCCAAAAGTTTTACCAAAATGGCCCAAATTGTACAAAAAAAAAAAATCACTGTTTTGCGTTTAAAAACTCACGTGATATTTTTATTTGCTCTATGCCAGGGGTCCCAGACGTGGCGCCCACCAAGCCTTTTGTGGGTGTCCGCCAGGGCCGCCGTCAGCAGGGAGAGCCATGATAAGTGATCTTCTTCCCCACAGCGAGCCCGGCCTCTCTCCCCTACCCCACAGCGAGCCCGGCCTCTCTCCCCTACCCCACAGCGAGCCTCTCTCCCCTACCCCGCAGCGAGCCCGGCCTCTCTCCCCTACCCCGCAGCGGGCCCGGCCTCTCTCCCCTACCCCGCAGCGGGCCCGGCCTCTCTCCCCTACCCCGCAGCGGGCCCGGCCTCTCTCCCCTACCCCGCAGCGGGCCCGGCCTCTCTCCCCTACCCCGCAGCGGGCCCGGCCTCTCTCCCCTACCCCGCAGCGGGCCCGGCCTCTCTCCCCTACCCCGCAGCGGGCCCGGCCTCTCTCCCCTACCCCGCAGCGAGCCCGGCCTCTCTCCCCTACCCCGCAGCGGGCCTCTCTCCCCTACCCCGCAGCGGGCCTCTCTCCCCTACCCCGCAGAAGGCCCGGCCTCTCTCCCCTTCCCCGCAGCGGGCCCCGGCCTCTCTCCCCTTCCCCCGCAGCGGGCCCGGCCTCTCTCCCCTTCCCCGCAGCGGGCCCGGCCTCTCTCCCCTACCCCACAGCGGGCCCGGCCTCTCTCCCCTTACCCCACAGCGGGCCCGGCCTCTCTCCCCCTTCCCCACAGCGGGCCCGGCCTCTCTCCCCTACCCCACAGCGGGCCCGGCCTCTCTCCCCTACCCCACAGCGGGCCCGGCCTCTCTCCCCTACCCCACAGCGGGCCCGGCCTCTCTCCCCTACCCCACAGCGGGCCTCTCTCCCCTACCCCACAGCGGGCCTCTCTCCCTTACCCCACAGCGGGCCTCTCTCCCCCCTACCCCACAGCGGGCCTCTCTCCCCTACCCCACAGCGGGCCTCTCTCCCCTACCCCACAGCAGGCCCGGCCTCTCTCCCCTACCCCGCAGCGGGCCCGGCCTCTCTCCCCTTCCCCACAGCGGGCCCGGCCTCTCTCCCCTACCCCACAGCGGGCCTCTCTCCCCCCTACCCCACAGCGGGCCTCTCTCCCCTACCCCGCAGCAGGCACGGCCTCTCTCCCCTACCCCGCAGCGGGCCTCTCTCCCCTACCCCGCAGCGGGCCTCTCTCCCCTACCCCGCAGCAGGGCCGGCCTCTCTCCCCTACCCCGCAGCGGGCCTCTCTACCCTACCCCGCAGCGGGCCTCTCTCCCCTACCCCGCAGCGGGCCCGGCCTCTCTCCCCTTCCCCACAGCGGGCCCGGCCTCTCTCCCCTTCCCCACAGCGGGCCCGGCCTCTCTCCCCTACCCCACAGCGGGCCTCTCTCCCCTACCCTGCAGCAGGCCCGGCCTCTCTCCCCCTACCCCGCAGCGGGCCCGTCCTCTCTCCCCTACCCCACAGCGAGCCCGGCCTCTCTCCCCTTCCCCACAGCGGGCCTCTATCCCCTACCCCCGCAGCGGGCCCGCCTCTCTCCCCTACCCCACAGCGGGCCTCTCTCCCCTACCCTGCAGCAGGCCCGGCCTCTCTCCCCTACCCCACAGCGGGCCCGGACTTATTTGCATGTCATTACCCAGAATCCCTGGCTGCAGTGGAAGCATTGCATGTTAAGAGATAATGGGGAAGGACCGGGTTGCAGACCTGAGCAGGGTTTGTAACACAGAAGCCGCACGACTTAAAACAAAAAACGGCCACAGACTTCTCTGCGCTGATTGAATCCGCCGCAGGCGTTTGTATTGAATTGAAATGGCGGTTCTACTAAGCACGCAAACAGTTCACACATCTCTACAGAGGGGCCTGCTACGCCCTGCTGCAGCATGGGATATCCTGAAAACCAGACCCGTTGGTGGTCCTTGAGGACTGGAGTTGCCCACTCCTGGTTTTGACGCAACAGAGCGGCGCGCTGTCACTTCTACAGCACGGAGGGATTGTGCAGAGGGGGGCGGGGGGTTAAGGGGGTGGGAACAAGAACAGCTGTAACTGGTTTCTCCAACGGGACAGGTGCTAGGCAAATTAACGAGCTTCCAGCCAATCAGAGGGCTCATTCATTCAAAGTGTCTCCTGTCTCGCGCGTCCCGGTGCTGCTATTTCCACATCAGTCTGACGACCCCCAGCGCTTCCTGGCGGCATATAAAGCGTCCGGTGACACGGATCCCTGACATGCAGAGGCGCTGACTCAGTGAAAGCGCTCACACATGGAACGCCGGTAAAATCCATAAACCTCAATTTACCAGTCCTGTTCGTTCTTTAACCCCCCCCACGCTTCTCAACATGAAAAAATTCAACAGTTTCTTCTGGGGCTAATTAAATATGGCCGTCACTGCGATTTTTTTTTTTAAATTAAAAATGTTTTTTAAACTCCACACTCTTTGTGCCCTCTTTCTTCCCATAGATACGAGGATATAACCAGAGAATAACGTACAGTAAGCAGCGAGCGTCGGGTATTGTGCGTCTCGGCCTGAATTTGCAGCGCTGATAAAAACGCCTCACATTCTGACCATTACCAAAACGCTAGAGGCGGTAATGGAGGCGGGAACGTACCAGGGAGTACCGAGTAACAAAAACGCGGAGTACCGAGTACCTTTCTGATTCACAAACGTACCATTTCACGTTGTTTCTCAAAACGATCTGTTTAATAAATATTAAATAAACCGGAAAAAAAAAACACGGGGGGGGGGGGGGGGATTAGCCGATTTCCCGTTATCTAACAGATTTAGGGCCTCATGCAGAGAGCAGCGCTATTTAAAATCTCGTCATTTTCCGGAGAAAATCCGCGCAAAAAACTGCTGAAAATGGAGAGGTAGGAAAAACGCGCCATTTTTTTTTTCTATTTGAAAATCTCGCCGCGCGGCTGGCGAGAAACTACATCTCGCCAGTCTGAAAAGTATCCGAATTCAGAAAGGCGCGCTCGCCATCTAGCGGCTGTTTTTGGCGCGATTTTCTTCAATTTTCTCCGCCAACTAAAGTTGGCAAGAAACAAGAGCTCGCCGGCTATAGGGAAAAAAACAATGCGCGATTTTTTTTCCTTCCTTTCAGCTGCGCGAATCTCCTCATTTACAATTCTCCACATGCAGTAATGCTAAAAATAGCGCATTTCGCCCATTTCTGCATATGGAGAATAAAACTCTCCATTAAACCTACTTTTTATTCCCCTATCCAATTATAAAAAGCGCTGCTCTCTGCATAGGCCCCTAAGAACCTGACACAGTAACGCTGCTTTTTCTAAGCCACTTCTGGCTGCTGGCTAGAGAAGGCGTGACATGGCTGAGTGCTTTCACTTCATGACTCAGACTTTCCGTCTGCGAGGGGGACATACCCGCTGACAATACTGAAAGTTCAGAGGGGCGGTTTTGATTTGCGGTTTCCATATTTACAGCACCAAATGAGGGTCTCTCCTCCGTGGGTTAACCCTGTAGCTGCCAGAGGCCAGTAACACCCCGCCGGGCCGTAGATTTTACAGCAGTAAATTCTCTCTGTCCGATTATATGGTTAATATATAACTCTGTTCTCTGTCTCTCTGGTCTGTCCGATTATATGGTCATTTACTGTATTTCTGCCCATTCATTTCGGATGCCGTTTCGTGGATTCCAGCCTCAGCACCACGGCCCCGACCCAAACCCCATCAGGGAACCTCATTACACCCTCTGTTTGTGTATGTAATATACATCTCTCTCTGTACCGCGCTGTGGAATATGTTGGCGATTTACAAAAAAAAAAAAAAAACGATAAACGTATAATTTAGTTGTGATAATTGTCCTGTCTCTTTAACACACGTGAACATGACACGCACACGGAAATGTCTTTTAGATCCCGTTCCTGCATCTTATTCAATATGCTCCAAATCAGGTTTCCTTATGCAGATACCGCGCAGAGCTGGGCAGGCAGTTTTGCGGTCTCTTCTGCACAAGAGCTTACAATCTAATTTTGGTGCCTGAAGGAGCCAACACTTCAAAGGCAGTGTTCCAATGAATAACGAGTCACCGGGAGTAATTGGCAGAATGAATCAGGGGCCTATTTGCTATTTTCCGACTCTGAGATACCAAGTTGCACAAAAAAACAAACTTCCAAGACCGTAGCCGCCAACAAAGAAAAGAAATATTTCTCCATATTTAAGTATTTTTTATTTATTTATTTTTTAAAATCTGCAAAAAAAAAAAAACCCCGCGTTTTGCTTGGGGTGCAAGGCTGTATTAATATATATTTATATGCAGTTTTAACCCTTTCACAATGTGCGTTAGTACCCTATAGACCAGGGCTGCGCAAACCTGGGGGGGGCACGACATTTTGTGGGGTGGGCGCGGCGCTTGCAGAGGCCCCGCGCTCTTCCCCCACAACATTTAAATTAAATGCCAGGGGAGCGCACGAGGCCTCTGTATGTCTCTTACCTCGTCTCCGGGGGCTTCTGGCGAAGTTTCGCCATACTAATGCAGCGTCAAATGACACAGTGGTGTCACATAATGTCGCGGACGTCACATGACATCGTGACGCCAGAAAACGCCGGCGAACGGGGGGGCGGGGAGGTGAGCAGGCGGGGGGGCACAGACAACAAAGTTTGCGCATCCCGGCTTTAGGCCCGGAGTGGCCAACTCCAGTCCTCAAGGGCCACCAACAGGCCAGGTATTAGGGTTACCCTTGTTTCAGCACAGATGGGTCCGTCATCGACTGAGCCACCTGCGCTGAAGCAGGGATTTCCCCAATACCTGGCCTGTTGGTGGCCACCCCTGGTGAAGACATTTAAAGTAAAGTTTTTCCTGGTAGAGGTTATCCCGCTGACTGTATTTTAACGTCAGACCTCGAACTGCTGAGTAATGACTTATCGCTGACTAATCGGTTTCAGTTATACAAGTTCAGTCATTATAAGTACAGCTGGAAAACTGAAAAAGCCCAGAGCTCGCCATAACAATAACACTGCATTATTATTTATCATAATGTGTTCTAACCGCCAGTGACCTGGGGCTTTCTCCTTTCCATGTAAGGAATTTGGGGTAATCGTAGAGCAAAGCTGGGAGAGAACAGGGTGTCAAAATATTACAACGCAACGCTCCCTCAAATTCCCAGAATATAATCCCAACGATATACAACAGTGTCAGCACCTCATCCCCCCGCTCTCTCCTTTCCCCCATCCTCCCCGCTCTCTCCTTTCCCCCATCCACCCGCTCTCTCCTTTCCCCCACCCTCCCCCCGCTCTCTCCTTTCCCCCACCCTCCCCCCGCTCTCTCCTTTCCCCCACCCTCCCCCCGCTCTCTCCTTTCCCCCATCCTCCCCCCGCTCTCTCCTTCCCCCCATCCCCCCCGCTCTCTCCTTTCCCCCATCCTCCCCGCTCTCTCCTTTCCCCCATCCCCCCGCTCTCTCCTTTCCCCCATCCCCCCGCTCTCTCCTTTCCCCTATCCTACCCGCTCTCTCCTTTCCCCCATCCTCCCCGCTCTCTCCTTTCCCCCATCCCCCCGCTCTCCTTTCCCCCACCCCCCTGCTCTCTCCTTTCCCCCATCCCCCCGCTCTCTCCTTTCCCCCATCCCCCCCGCTCTCTCCTTTCCCCCATCCCCCCCGCTCTCTCCTTTCCCCCATCCCCCCCGCTCTCTCCTTTCCCCCATCCCCCCCGCTCTCTCCTTTCCCCCATCCCCCCCGCTCTCTCCTTTCCCCCATCCCCCCGCTCTCTCCTTTCCCCCATCCCCCCCGCTCTCTCCTTTCCCCCATCCCCCCCGCTCTCTCCTTTCCCCCATCCCCCCGCTCTCTCCTTTCCCCCATCCCCCCCGCTCTCTCCTTTCCCCCATCCCCCCCGCTCTCTCCTTTCCCCCATCCCCCCCGCTCTCTCCTTTCCCCCATCCCCCCCGCTCTCTCCTTTCCCCCATCCCCCCCGCTCTCTCCTTTCCCCCATCCCCCCGCTTTCTCTTTTCCCCCATCCCCCCGCTTTCTCCTTTCCCCTGCTCTCTCCTTTCCCCCATCCCCCCGCTTTCTCCTTTCCCCCATCCCCCCCATCCCCCCCGCTCTCCTTTCCCCCACCCCCCCCGCTCTCTCCTTTCCCCCATCCCTCCATTCCCCCCGCTCTCTCCTTTCCCCCATCCCCCCATTCCCCCCGCTCTCTCCTTTCCCCCATTCCCCCCGCTCTCTCCTTCCCCCCCATCCCCCCGCTCTCTCCTTCCTCCCATCCCCCCCCGCTCTCTCCTTCCTCCCATACCCCCCGCTCTCTCCTTCCTCCCATCCCCCCGCTCTCTCCTTCCTCCCATCCCCCCCGCTCTCTCCTTCCTCCCATCTCCCCCGCTTTCTCCTTCCTCCCACGCCCCCCCGCTCTTCTCCCCCACCACTCTCAACTCCCCCAATCCCCCCTGCCCTCTCCTCCCCCCCCCCTCCGCTCTCTCCTCCTTTTCTTGGTGTCTGTTTTTGGGGGTCTGTGAGGTTCTCCGTTTGCGTGCGAGTCAGCGCAGAGCAGCGCATGCACCGACAAAGCTGCAAAGGGGGATTGAATGGACCAGCATTCTACTCGGCGAATGAGTTCAGCACAAGAGTGACACACACACACACACACACGAAGATGCCAAAAAATAAAAAATAAAGTATTTAATTTGGGCCAATATAATAAAAAGAAAAATTGCATATTTATGTTGAGCCTATCCCATTGTTATTTTTGTACAGTACCTTATTGTTACTCTGATAGCAGCACCCTCTCCAGCAGTGTGATTTATACTAGTTACGTGTGTGCCCCAATCCCTTCACACGGTGTGTGTATATGTACAGGCGACTCTCGCTTATCCGACGGAATCCGACCTGCAAACCGCCGTCGGATAGCAAAACGCCGGATTGCGAATCCAATGGTCATCCGCGGCGGATAATATGTTCCGACGTCGGATAAGGGAACGAATGAAATAGATATAGAGATACATACACATACATCAAAAGACAAGAAGCCCCAGTGCGCATATATATATATATATACAAATGTAAATACAACTGTATGCTCATCTGCATGTCTTAGGCAGGTCTGCAACCCCGCCTTTCCCCATTATCACTCAGCACACAGCACTTTCACTGCAGCAAGGGATTCTGGGAAATGACATGCAAATGAGCACACAGTGCCACTTTTTGCTTCAAAAACCATTTTTAACATGGTTCCCTATAGGCTTAAGCTTGCTGCATGGTCACAGCTTTGAGCACAGCCAGGGTTAAGGTGCATACCCAGAAAACCACCCACAGACAGCTGTTTCGACCTAAATGGGTCTCATCAGTGTGGGGTTGATTAACTGGGTATGCAAAGAAGCTAAAGGATGGGCCAACCATAATACTGAGTTAAGTTATGGTGAGTAAAAAAAAGTGACAAAAACCCTCCACAGCAAAGCAAATATGCAAATGTAAATACAACTGTATGCTCATCTGCATGTCTTAGGCAGGTCTGCAACCCCGCCTTTCCCCATTATCACCCAGCACACAGCACTTCCACTGCAGCAAGGGATTCTGGGAAATGACATGCAAATGAGCACACAGTGCCACTTTTTGCGTCAAAAACCATTTTTAACATGGTTCCCTATAGGCTTAAGCTTGCTGCATGGTCACAGCTTTGAGCACAGCTCTATATATTAGAAAAGAAAAAGCGCCCGATCCTTGTATAAAATCAGATATAAAAGGTTTAATTTTCCATGAACAGACAATTGCAGACTCACACTTTGTCAGTAAAATAAAGGCATGTTATGGGACCAGCCCATGCACCAGATCGACGTCAGACTTCCACAGCCGTCCTCCATCTGCATACGGCTGTAATCACTGTAAGTAGTTGTTGCTGCTGCTGCTGTTGTCACCGTTTGGATCTCTCCGTCAAACCGGAAGGTTTCTGGTCAGTACGGCTGCACACGAACTCTCACCAATCGGGGAACAGGGAAATCCTGCACTGACGTCTTCACTCTGGCGTCTGGA
This sequence comes from Ascaphus truei, assembly GCF_040206685.1. Taxonomy (NCBI): domain Eukaryota; kingdom Metazoa; phylum Chordata; class Amphibia; order Anura; family Ascaphidae; genus Ascaphus; species Ascaphus truei. The sequence goes on from NC_134487.1 coordinate 285,340,418, forward strand.
CTGCTCGACCACCGTAGTTCCTATGCCACGTGACCCTACGCGTTTCATCCGTCTCAGCGGATTTCATCAGGGGATGAACTCCAATTGAAATGACTTGTAAAAACATGACTTAATGCTAGATTTAATGCACATTTTACTATGCACTGTAGGTGTGGAAGGTTGTTTCCATATGGATTTCCATGAAACAGCTCTTTGAGACAGGAGAGACTTGAACTTGCAGGGCAGCTGTAGTGAATTCCAACTTTCACCCTCTGGAATTCCAACTTTCACAGCTGCCCTGTGCATTAAATCTAGCATTAAGTCATGTTTTTACAAGGACTATAAATAACAAGTCATTTCAATTGGAGTTCATCCCCTGATGAAATCCGCTGAGATGGATGAAACGCGTAGGGTCACGTGGCATAGGAACTACGGTGGTCGAGCAGTGCAGACGCCAGAGTGAAGACGTCAGTGTAGGATTTCCCTGTTCCCCGATTGGTGAGAGTTCGTGTGCAGCCGTACTGACCAGAAACCTTCCGGTTTGACGGAGAGAGATCCAAACGGTGACAACAGCAGCAGCAACAACTACTTACAGTGATTACAGCCGTATGCAGATGGAGGACGGCTGTGGAAGTCTGACGTCGGTCTGGTGCATGGGCTGGTCCCATAACATGCCTTTATTTTACTGACAAAGTGTGAGTTTGCAATTGTCTGTTCATGGAAAATTAAACCTTTTATATCTGATTTTATACAAGGATCGGGCGCTTTTTCTTTTCTAATAGGTATCGTTGGGAGGTTGGTGAGCCCAAGAAGAAGCTGCCCGGACCATATATTTTTTTCACAAGGATTCATATGGACTTAAGTATTATTTCATCTATTTTGTGTTTTTGATTTTTTAGAAAAAATATTTCTTTCATTTTTGTCCTATATGATTATATATTTTTTCAATTGTGATTTTTTTATTTGTTTATTTTTTAGCTACACACTTTTTTCATTTTTTCTATTTTTCAACTATTAACATTAGTTTTTATTATACATCCACTTGTTCCTAACCACCATTTAATTCTATTTTATCCCATTGCCATTAGGCATCTGTGCTGGGTGTGTCATCTTGCTGTGCTGGATCAGGGTTGCAGCAATTTGGGTGTATGCTGATAAGGGCGCTGTCTTTACATACATTATATACATTTTTTATATATATATATATATATATATATATATATATATATATATATATATATATATATATATATATATATATATATATATATATATATATATATAATTTCTTCAAACAGGTATGTTTCTGTGAGCTGATTTCTTCTATCAATTGAAAGAGAACTTAAAATATAATTAACAACTATTTGATATGTTTCTGTGAGTTGATTGGGCAAACCCCTCCCTTAATTGTTAGTCAATTGCATGTGATCAGAGTATTTAAGGCAGTCTCTCTTGGCTGTGAGCCATATATCTGTGTAACATCTCAAGTGTCACATTTAAAGTGTCTGTAGTTAATTTTGGAGGTGAAATTGTATATATTCTGAACACGATACATAAAGCTTGGCCCCCTGCAGACGCACTTACCAGAACTCCCTCCTACTGTCTCTGTACGTTCTCCCTACCTACCAATTAGATTGTAAGCTCCTCGGGGCAGGGACTCCTCTTCCTTAATGTTATGTTTATGTCTAAAGCACTTATTCCCATGATCTGTTATTTATATTATCTGTTATTTATTCGATTACCACATGTATTACTACTGTGAAGCGCTATGTACATTAATGGCGCTATATAAATAAAGACAAACAATACAATTCAAATCAAGCATCCCAATAGCCTGCACTCATGGTCACTGTCCCACACTCAGTCACTCCTAACACCCATTGTGGCCAAGCACTGTCATCTACAGCACTTATTCCCTCACCTGCCGTCTCTGTAAGTTTCCCCTCAAACCTTTTAGATTGCAAGCTCTTCGGGGCAGGGCTTCCCTATTGTCTGATTTTGCAACGCTTATTGTATTATAATTCCCCGTACTGTATTCTTTGTGAAGTGCTGAGTACACTTTTGGCGCTCTGTAAATAAAGACATACAATCTCTGAAGGCAAGATGGCCGCACACACTGGGTAGAGTGCCTGTGCAGATGTACATTTTGTGTAAAAATGGCGAACTGTACGTCTATAAGAGTCACATCTGTGATCCAGAATCCAGCACAGCACAGGACTAGAAAAAAAAGAATTTATTAAGTCCATCTAGCAAACGTTTAGCCGGACGTTTCGTTCCCCAGGGGGACCTTCTTCAGAGATTATATATTTTTCTACCACTGTGCCGTGCTGTGATATACATAGATATAGATAGATAGATAGATAGATAGATAGATAGATAGATAGATAGATAGATAGATAGTATATAAAGTATGCTGGGCTGACGCTTTGCTTCTTGATAAGATGGTCAAACACAAAATCAGCAAGTGTGTGTCACTAATTCTGTGAGCGGGACGCGAGCCACACGAGGGAACATTATCAGCACGACTCCCGCACAGGGGAGACCTCACACCCCCCCCCCCCCCCCCCACTCCTGATAACCCGTCTAGAAATGTCTAAAAAAGGGCAAAGATGTCATTCTCGAAAAAATTATATATCTATATCATAAAAGCAAAATAGATCCAGCCCACTTGGACTTCTTCAATAAGCGGAATATCGACACATTATACATATACATATATATATTATATATATATATGATATAAATCACGTTTTTTGAGATGGAAGTGCCTGTCCCACTTGTGCTTTTTGCTCTGTCCCTCGGACGGTCTGCACCCAGATAAAGACAATTCATTTCACACACACACACACACACACACACACACACACACACACACACACACACACACACACACACACACACACACACACACACACACACACACACACACACACACACACACACACACACACACACACACACACACACACACACACACTCTCGTACATATGGGTATAATTTTACATACGGCTTCTCTTAAAGGCGCAGGCGGTCCTTCCTGGGAGAGTTGCCCGCAGAGCTCACACTTACGCCGCCACCGTGCTGCTCTCTCCACTCTTCCGTTTCTCTTCCTGCTCCGCCTCCGTCAGACAGCCCCCCCCCCCAGACCTGCCTCTTAAACAGACAGCGCCTCGATTCAAAACCTCAGCCATATAACATCTTATCTGCTGCTGGAGCCATGCAGCGCTCGGCCGAGAAGGGGTTACAGACATTTCTCTCGGCTACCCGCCTTGGTGCGGCAATAAGACGAAAGCGCTCAGCCACGTACAGGGCCACTGACAGGTTTCATGGGGCCCAGGACTAGAGTTTAGACCGTGCCCCCACCCTCGTGAGCCACCTCCTCTATTTTTCCCCTCTCCACGTGTATTTCTCTCACTCTCCCCCACCACCCACCTCCTTCCACCCCCTCTCTCCACTATCACTTAATTACCCCCTTTCATTCAATCCCGCTCCTTCAATCTCACCCACCATAATTACCCCCACTCCCACACACACAAAATGCAACACACACACAAAATACAACACACACACACCCTTGTACCTCACATCACCTCCCCCCCTGTACCTCACATCAATCACCCCCCTTGTACCTCACATCACCCCCCCCTTGTACTTCACATCCTCTCCCCCTTTGTACCTCACACCTCCCCCCCTTTGTACCTCACACCTCCCCCCTTGTACCTCACCTCACATCACCCCCCCCCCCTCCTTATACCTCACCCCCCCCCCTATACCTCACATCGTCTCCCCCCCCCTGTATCTCACATTACCTCCCCCCCTTATACCTCACATCATCCCCCGTTGTACCTCACATATCTCCCCCCCCCCCATACCTCACATCGTCTTCCCCCCCCCCGTACTTCACATCATCCCCCCCCTTATACCTCACATCACCTCTCCCTTATACCTCACATCATCCCCCGTTGTACCTCACATCGTCCCCCCCCCTGTACCTCACATCACCTCCCCCCCTTGTACCTGTGGGCTGACAAAACCCACTATTTGGGACCAGCACACATTCAGAATAATGTTTTCATGCCAATAATTCCTCGGAGCAGGAAATAGAAAAAGACAAAAACCACATTAATAATTGTATTTGTTTATTTATTTAACCTCTTTGCTGCCAGCGAGGTCTATGACGCATTATACAGCAGCTAACGGGCGCCCCTATTATCACATTCAATTATTTTAACTCTGCGTGTGCAGGAATTTAGAAACCCTTGCATTGATGGTTCCCTCTGGCAGTGAAAGGGTTAAAGTGTAAGCGGTGCTCCTCTATGAGCTCTGGGGAAATCGAACATTCTTTTGATGGGGGCGGGGTCAGCCTGAACCTATCGTATCGCTCCGTTTCTGGAAGTTCCTCAGACCAAGCATTCTGATTGGCCGGTGAAACTGACCCGACTGGCCGATAAGGAGCAGCGCAGGGTGAATTTCCATTCTTAGGCTGCGCTTATAGTCCTTGCTATGGCGACGCTAACGTCACGCTGCGGTCGCTGAAAAATCAAATGTAATTGACTTCCAGCGATCGCAACCAAGACGTGGCACCGTCCCTACTATAAGCACATGCAACGGATTGAATACATTCGTTTTGATGAGATGTCGCATCGCCGGGACTATAAGCGCGGCTTTAGGCTTCGTCCCTGGTGGGTGCGTCTGTGTGCGCGATGGCGTAGCTGCCTGCGCGCACCTGCACAATGCACGATCGCCTTTGCCAAAAGACAAGAATTTTGTCATTTTGGCGCGGCGGCCGAGCAATGGCCACGTCACGGCGGTTCAGCCAATGAGGGCGGACCAACCGCGTGATGTCATGGCCGCGCCCCCCAGGCGCGTGTGATCTGAAGTCCATCCGCTCGGAGGGGAAGCGGGATGCGCTCCGTCGTGCGCACTAGCCTTACAGAAGGTTTTGGTGGAGGGGGGAAGAATTTGTTCCAAGATAGTGTGCCTGGACCCTTGATTTATTAGCCCCGGTAATATACACCAGCGGTGCGCAAAGTGGGGGGCGCGACCCCCAGGGGGGGCGGGAGATTGTGCTGGGGGGGCGCGGGCAGTTGCAGAGGCCCCGCGCTCTTCCCCCAGGCATTTAAATTAAATGCCGGGGGATCGCGTGAGGCCCCTGCAACTGTTTACTTACCGGGATTCAGCCGTCTGTGTTGCGTCGCCATGGCAACGCGGCGTCAATAGACGCCGCGGCACCATGTGACCTGACGTCACACGCCCACGCAGCGTCATCTGACGCGTCTGAAGGAAGGCAGGGGGGCGCGAGAGCCGGGGGCAGAGAGACAGGGGGGCGCAGCAGAAAAAGTTTGCGCTCCCCTGATATACACTATAGAATCATACAACCCGGTAATATGTTGTTGTTTTTTGTTGGGTGGGGGTTTACAATTTGCCACACAGAGCTTGCGATCTGGTTTCCCATGCCTGAGCCACCGGGATATGAGGGGATGTGTGTAAGAAAGCAGCGTTACATAGGGTCAATATAAAGTGGGTCAGTGATATGGTTTGTCACGTATGGCACACTTGTGAGCACGTGATCTGAATACGGGACAAGGGTTAATACATGGCCCGCAAGCTGACCCACTTTTCACCTTTGCAAAGGTCCCTCAAATTAACTATCTCCCCTCAATCCGTCACCTGTCACGAACAGCACGCTAGTGAGTGACTTAGATATACAACCAGGGTTAACACACACACACGGCTACTCTAGGCAATTCACCTGTCTCCTCCGCAAGGTACTTTCAATTAGTTAATATTAACCCTTCACTCAATCACAATCATATTTATACGCTTCCACCACCCACGAATTATGCAAAAATATGTAAATTAATATATCTGCCATGGTCTCCGGTCCCTGTTTATTATACGAGCAGTCCGCGGTTATCAAACAGCATCCGTCCTGGAAGCAGCGTTGGATAGTGAAACCGTTGTAAAGTGAGTCCCCATGTTAATTAGTGGCGGTGAGCGTCGGATAACGTATTCAGGCGTCGAGAACGGCCCATATGGTTGTGTTGGATATGCCATTCATTGTAAGGTGAATCGTTGGATAGCGAGGACTACCTGTACAAAAAAAACATGCACTTAACACACAAAAATCTTTTAAAAATTCAAAATGTAAAAATAGGAAAATGTGTCAGAAAATGTAAATACTCTCTCCAGAGCGTGCAACAGTTAATTCAGAGCCCAAAGCATCACTTATTCAATGTTTTAATATATATAAAAATACAGTGCTTAGATTACAGAGAAAGGATTACAAGAACATACAATTACAGTAATTGAAGGCCGGTTTCTTAAAATGACAGGATAACACAGAAATTCCAACACACTGTGTCACCATATGTCAGCATTTTCCCCAGAGAGGTCATGGGCGTGGAAATATGAGAAATCACGTGTTTGGTCCAAAACACACCTCTGTTGAAATCTGAGTTTCATAATACCTTGCAATGTCTTATGTACTGTTGTTTCCCCATTGAAACAACATAAGCTCACCCGTCGTAAACCAGCTGCTAGGGTGATGCTTTTATGACAGAGTAAAAAAAACTTCTACCAAACAACGTTTAAGTTTTGCCTCAATATATAACCTCACTCATAACCTCCCTTCTCTAATACTCAGACACACGTGAGACACATCAATAAAGAGTATCTCTTTGACAAAGGGCCTAGCCCGAAACGCGTCAGAGTGGGTGGTTGCTCCATTGTTGGTGTCTCCCCTAGGCGCTTAATAAAGTAGTTTTTAACCATTGGTGTGCCGGTTCCTGTACTTTAGCCCTGCGCAGTGCTCCACTTTCCTCCCCAGAGACTGTTCTTCTGTAACTCTTAGTATGTACAGTAGATGATATTCTCATGGTATCAATAAAGTTCTCCAACGAAGGGATAACCTGTGGGTCACATCACTCTGGGATGCACCAGTAATTATTCATAAACGTTTATTTTATTTTTTTTGAGGCTGACAGAGTAGTCTCTCGTTACCGTTTATGGCCTTCTAAACAACGCGTGTCACTTCTAGAGTGCCCTCTGTTATAGCCCCCACCCCAAATTAAGTTCTCTTTGAAAACCAGCACAGACCCAGGAAAAGTCTTGACCTGTCATAAACCCAATATATTGTATTTTTAAGCTGAAACTGCTTCTACATTAACCCCTGAAGCCCCAGATTGATTAAAAAACATAACATCATCAAACTGCACGGGGACACCTCTGGGCAAGCCCACATACCCCCCCCCTCCCATGTTTGTCTTCCCCCCCCCCTCCTCTTCCCCTTATTTTATTTTTATTTTCCCTACTGAAAACGGAAAACTGATATTGGTCCTTCACGAAAAGTAATGAGCTGAAATGTTGTGGGCGCACGACACTACTGTATGTAAAATTACCTATGACTGTGACCAATAAAAAAAATTGTTACAAAAAAAAAACATAACATCTCATGAAGTTATCATGACATGGTTCATTAATAAATTAGGTTACTCACACCCTAAACTCGAGATTAAAAATATTTACAAACATTTAAACTATCCTAAATAACCTAAACAAATATGTAGCCTTCCTTTGGGGAGTACTAGTTCGTATAAGGGGTTAACAGCCTTAATGAGATAACTGTGTGGGATCACTCAGGTTACTCCCCAGCCCTCCCCACCACCGTGATGCAGAATGACTATGCAGAAAGGGAAGCTCCTCCTTTGTATGCCTTGTTACCAGTTATGTCACCATAGGGAGATAGAAGGGTGTATATAGCTCTGCCCAATGTTCTAGAAGCATGTTCCTCTGCGTTCAGACTGAAGCCTCACTGTGAATCCTGTGAATAGGTTTGTGTGTATAGTTACGTGCATTAGGGATGAAACATCACCATTTATTGTTTTCAGTTAAGGAACGTGTGCTATATAGTTTGTGCTCGACGTAATGGGACAGGATTGTTCTCATTTGGGAAGGGAAGCAAGCATGTGCTCAGCAGGGAGTTCTCAGACTTGTAACTCCATAGTATAACCATATCGGCCCCACCGGAAGGTACTACGTAAACTCCCGATCCAAATATGCATGGATGAGTTAAGCAGTACACAGAGTGACGGGACACTGGTCCCCGAGGATAGAGTATTTCCACCAGAGGTCCACCTGAGATGGGGCATTATTGACGCTATGCAGGAGACTGCCAATCTAACCAATACCAAGGGAAACGAGCATAAGTACCTCCCCAGGGTAGGAGTGAGAGCTTCCAGGGGAAGCAAATTTTTGGGGTGCATTTGGATCTGCCGCCAATCAGTCAGCTCCTCTCGTCCACGGATTTCAGCCAAGCAGTCTCAAAAATAGCGATTTGCCTTTTTCCAATCCGTCGGTGAATTTTACACCACTGAACTGATTTTGTATGGCAAATTCGGAACAATCCGGGAAACGGATTTGGACTGGTTCGCCACCAGTTAATATGTCGAACGTGAATTATGTCCTTGTATAAACGAATGTGAATAAAGCTCTTTTTGTACTATTAAACTGTCTGGCGCCCATCACTATAATATCTGCATGTTCGCACCCTGACCAGGTATGAGAGGAGCCGGGGGCAAGGAGGGTTACAAATATGTGTATTTATCTGATAAAAGAAACCAACATCAGCTCATTCTAACTTCCTAATATTGAATGTATCTCTGGCCTTAGTTTGGTCCCAAGTGGCACTGCGCCAGTATTACCCATGGCTGGACAGTGACACAGGGAAAACACAGTGCTGGAGGATAGACGTTAACCTCTTGAGTGCCAGTGCCCCTCCTCCTCTATACATTACTGGCCCTCTGAGACCAGATGGGGTTGATGATATTTGGGGGTTTTAATGTCCCGGTGTTATACAATGCGACCAGCTTCTCCCCCTTCCCCCCCCCCCCCAATCGCATTACTTTGTGGTTACTCCTGGTATCAGTGTGCCCTTCAGCACTGGAGGGGTTAATAGATACACACTCCTGACTCGCTATGCAAAGAAACTTTATCCTATGACTCACGTTACCAGAAATCCTGACGTGAACTCGGCTGCCCCATATATTGGGAGCGTGCCGGGCAGGGAGGGAGGAGGAGACACGTGAGTGGGCCATGTGACAGTCTGTGGTGCAGAAGAGGATTTTAGGAAAGCCTGTGTTTCCCAACCTGTGGGCTCCGGGGTGACCCAGACACTGGGAGATAGAAAGTGGCAAAGACAAGAGATGACATTAAAGCAGCAGTTCAAGCAATATCCCACGTGTGTGTTTTAATAAATCAGTTCTGTACTATGAGAAAATACTTGTAGCATTAAACAAATTAAATTTTTTTTTTTTAAAGATAGGCTCTGGCTCTTAAGCCCCGCCCTCTCTCTAGCAGTGAACCAATTGTATCTAGTAACTGCACAGTCAATCATATTCCAGGACTACATTGCCCAGAATGCTGTGCAAGAACTGAATTAAATAACCCCAAGCAAGCGATTGATTACAGGAGAACGGATCGATCTGCAGCTACGTTAATCCCTTGTCGGTGTACAGGTTGTATTGATGCACATATTGAATGGGAAAAAATAAATAAATAAATATATATATATATATATATATATATATTTATATTAAAAACGGCAGCTTGAACTGCAGCTTTAAGTGACAAATAGAAAGCAGGGGTCACCAATAGTGACGGTCAGTCCTGTATCGGTGACCCTACTAACATCCCATGTGGAATCATTATTTGTAATCGATAATGGCACCAACACATTCCGCAGCGCAGTACCATGTGTGGGAGGGGAAAGGCAAATCATCAACTACATAAAACGGCGGGTAATGAGGTCCCTGCTCCGAGAAGCTGACGCTCTAAAAGGAATGGGGAGTGATGACACAGGGATAGGTGGGGGGTATAAGGTCACTCAGCGTGGTATTATCCATACATGTGTCAGGAGGGGGATGGATAAGCCCAGGTGAGTGGGCTCAAAAGGCCTGAGCCCAGCAGGGTAGTGGGAACTGGGCAGGAAGTTTGACCCTGTTACCTCTGCCAGGCCTATGCTTCACCCTCATAAGTACAGGTGAGCCCTCCTCCCCCTGCATGATAGCACCTTTGCACCAACCCTCACCCCCTGCTCAACAGCCCAGGTCAAGAATTCAGTCCTGTGACCCGGGAAAGCTGTAGGGGGACCTGGGAAGGTCTCTGTAGAGAGTTGGGGTTGGAGGGAACTTTTGAAAGCGTGGACAGTGGGGGAGAATCTGATGGTGTAATACAAATATTAATCAGGACTGGTGCACCGGACTTAGGCGGACTAATACCAACATGTGCAAGACGCTCTGCGATTATATCGCACGGAAATAACTCCTCCCACCGCGCCCTGAATCTGGTCTATTGGCTCCGCAGAAATCGGGATACAAAAGGAGGTCAAAATAAATGTCACCTTTTCCATCTCAGGAAGGGCAGCAACCTCTGAAACAGGACACTAGCAGTGAACGGGTTAATCAGGTTTCATTTCCTCCGCACTCGGTAACTTCCCTGCGGCCGTTTCTCTCCTCTCCCCCCCCCCCCAAAGTTTTACCTGCAAACCCTCAACTTGTTTATCAACCTGGTGACTGCGGCGTTTCCCCGATAATCTATCTTTAAAAATAATAATAATAATATATATATATATGTAACCCTGCTTCCTATCACTAGCAAGCTGTTACTATGTGCTGTGTTACCTGCTGGCTCACAGGGCCTAAGTCTCTGCCACGGAGAGCCTGGGGTGCATAAAATATGTGTCAGGTGCAGCGCCTCCACCTGCTACAGATCCCGCCAAAGGGGGAGTTAGTCTTCGCAGGACGTAAATACAAGAATCTCCTTTACACAGCCAAGTCCTAAAACCAATCTCTTTTACTGGTAGATCAAACTCACGATACATTACATGGCATGACATTCCGGTAGGCCGGTACACATTGTATAACACGCCACGGCGGACGTCAACATTAACCTGCGCCTCGGCGGACGCCAACAACTTCTTCCCGGGTGATCCCACCCCGTGTCCAGATATGCTACTCAGTTCTCCCGCTCACATCAGGCCTTATGTGTGTGTATGGGTGACTGCGCAGTCACTATGTCCCGGATAAATGACAGTTACAGTTGGTGCACTTGATGAAATACCTGCCGAGCACTCCTCGGAACTGCCACGATCTTCAAAAAGGGTCTCGGTGTGGGCAACGCTCTTTCCCTCGCTAGGATCCGGGGCGCTCCTTCTCGGACTCGGATACCTCCAAAGGGGGTCTGAGCGCAGACCTCCCTCTCAACAGAATAGTCCCGAGCCAACTTAACAGTATGGGGGTAAGGCCCTTACTAAGGCGGTCCCTAGATCAGCTTGTCTCTAAGGTGACTCAGGGCTAGCTGGGGCACCTGGCCTGCGCTTGGGGGTACAACCTCCCCGCGCAGTATCTCCGTCTCGTCTCTCCAAAACGCTCTGGCTACACGTGCGTGCAACCACTGCCTATATCTCCGGCAACTCCTTCACCCATAGGCTAGACGCTCTCACCTGACCCTCCCCGTAGGGCTGCTGGGTCAAGGGACTGCTCCTCTCCCGCCAAATGTACTCTCCTCCTTCGCGGGCTTTTGCAACTACTCTTTGCAAGTGCAACCTCCCATTCCTCGGGGTGAATCAGGGGCCACGGCTACATATACATATATATATAAATAAATAGTAAACTTTTTTTTGGTTATACAAATGTTAACCCCTTCAGCGCACTAACGCAGAGAAAAGCGCCATCCCAGTGGCCCAGAGGACCTACGCCGCACGTGATTGGCCTGTGCCTGTTTCCTAGGAGCTGTAACGCAGAGTGCCAATCTCGCGCACCACGCGGAGGGGAGGGGGGGGGGGGTTGGACGGATTTGCACGCCCCCTCTCTGTCCCATCCGGCCGAATGTGTGAAATGACCACGTGATCGATCCGAAGAGCGGTCACATGATACGAAGGTGCGGGAGGGTCCGTGGCACGTGCTTCTGGCACCGAAAGGGTTAAACCTTAAATTAATACAATCAATTTTTACTTTTTAAGAAATGTATTTGATCTTTTTTTTTTTACCTAGTTTTTCACCAGTTCAGTGTTAGGAGCAGGACCCCCGTTTGGGAAAGAGCGCAGGGCCTCTGCAAACGCTGCGCCGACCCTGGAAAATCTCACGCACCCCTGCCTTCAAGTATCAAATCCCACAGCAAAACCCAAAAATATTTTAAGGGGCTTGAAAAATGGCTGCCATCGCTTTCGGTTTCAGCCCTAATCACTGCAGCTTTGGACTTCTAGCTGCATTGTTTCCTCAGTCACTGTAGGTAGTTTGATATTTAGCCTTGTGTGTCCCAGCCCAGGTCTCCCACCCCAATGTTATTAACCACACCTCTTACATTCTGAGCGGGGGGAATTTCTCATCAAAATTTGAATTCGCTGCCAAAAATGATGTGTTTTGCATTGCAGAGTATTTGCGAATACGTTGTAATATTTTTTTCTTACTCGACTACTCAAACGTGAAAATCAAATACTCTCAGAGAGAACACGAGGAAATGGAAGAATTCCCAAATTCACCCCCAAACAAGTGTTTTTTTTTTTTCATCTCTCCCCCCCCCCCACACATTCAAATTGAAACAAATTCACCCATCTCCACAGAACACCGATAAAGATGGCAGAGAAGACCCAGGCTGAGCGCTCTCTGTGTCGCCCATACAAGTTGCTGAGAAGTTTCACCCCTTCATTACCGTGGAGACCAGCAAGATATTGGCGCAGGACACTACAGCGCAGGCCCTTCTTGCAGTGAAAGGGTTAAAAAAATAAAGTGTCTATTTTAACAAGTCCCCCTCCCCCAACCCAGGTTTTAAGTCAATGATAGAGGCACCTGTGCTGAAGCAAGGACTGATTGAGCCTTCTGTGCTGAAGCAGGGACTGATTGAGCCTTCCGTGCTGAAGCAGGGACTGATTGAGCCTTCCGTGCTGAAGCAGGGACTGATTGAGCCTTCCGTGCTGAAGCAGGGACTGATTGAGCCACCTGTGCTGGGGTATCCTTAAAACCTGGCCCGTTGGGGAGGGGGGAGTCTTGAGGACCAGACTTGGGAACCCCAGTAATATTTCAACATTTTGGCCTAATTACCGGCGTGGAACCCGTATACCTGTAAAACTAAAAGGCGATTAAATGCGGCGAACAATAAGACGCACACGGAAAACTCTTCCAATCCTTTATGTATAAAAACGACTCGTCTTTCAAGTATTACAAAATAAGTTAATTGACAAAAAAAAAAACGTGAAAACAATGGCAGAGTGGGGTGTTTTTTTTTGGGGGAGGGCGGGTGTTTAGGGTTTAGTTTGCGGGCGTGTAGGAACGACACAAAGTGACACAGGAAACGCAGTGACGTTGAAACATTTTGCTGGCAGAGGATCGCAGAGCTGGACACGGCAGAGACACCTGGCAGGGAAGGTGTTAATAATGGTTGTTGATTCTGTAACAGCCATAAAAGCAAAGTTATCTGTACAGGACCACCCTTTCACTGCCAGAGAGAACAGCAATGTCTTGCAAGGCGATTCTGGGCTCTGGTTAAATATCATGCAGTGTTAACCCTTTGCTGGATGGAGGCCTGCAACTTACTGCTTTGCAATGCATTACTAGCCACTGCAGCAGTGAAGTGGTTAAAGCAGGGGTGGGCAACTCCAGTCCTCAAGGGCCACCAAAACAGGTCAGGTTTTAAGGATATTCCTGCTTCAGCACAGGTGGCTCAGTCAACGACAGCCCCCTGTGCTGAAGCAGGAATATCCTTAAAACCTGACCTGTTGGTAGCCCTTGAGGACTGGAGTTTGGCACTTGCGGGTTAAAGCCTGCCCCTGTTTGCCCTTACTTTTCAGCCTGCACTCCCATCGCAGTGTCAGACCCTCATTTTTTTAGCTGCTGTTGTGGGAAAAGTTAGATTAAATTCACATCTGAGAACATATTTAAAAATTTGAATCTGTTCAGCAGCGCCTCCTCACTGAGGTCCGCAAATTGGGGGGGGGGGGCCCGGTGGTTAGAGGCTCCGCGCTCTTCCCCAAGGCATTTAAATTAAATGCCGGGGGACCACACAAGGCCTGTGTAACTCACTTACCGTGATCCAGATGGCTTTGGGCGACGCGTCGCCATGGCAACACAGCGTCAAATGACGCCGCGGGGTCCCGTGATGTCACACGACCTTGCGGTGTCATTTGACGCCAGCACTAAGGTAAGGGGGGGGAGAGAGCAGGCAGGGGCGCGCAGCACCAGAAGTTTGCGCACCCCTGCCTTAACTCGTGAAAGGAGTATGGGCCTAAACTTGAGCAACTATAAAACCTGTTTAAAAGCAGAGAAGATGTTCAATGCCCAAGTGCTTTCACGGCATAACAAATGTAATCTTATTTTGCTATACGGGATGGGTGCTTGAAACTGCAAATATCAGTGTCTTGGTGCGAATATGTAAACATCACATGGGTTCTTTCACTTTTAAATGTTCTCCCTTTTTTGCACTTGCGATAAAATAAACTGTCCTAACGTGGGTTGCTGGCTCTGCACCTCCCTTTACACAGAAGTGGCGGCGAGACAATCCCTGTAAAGAGATGAAGGTAAAAAGTTGTCTATTAAGAAGTTTGTATATTCACAGCCAGAACCTGAATATCCGCAGTTTTAACACTGATGTGTCTGGCTGCCGAAACCCCGTTATATTTGTAGATGGAGAACACGGATTATCTGAAGATACCCGAACACTACTTGATATCCCGCTCACTGCCATCTGCGTTTCTGTCTCTGACTCCCTGAGGTCTCTATGCCGGCCACTCCCTGCACAGGAAGCTGCTGACAAAGTCCCTCTCTGATTGTCCATAGACCCTTTAAACGACCTTTTTTCAGAGGATATTATAACTCGCGGTATCCGTGTCACTGTAAGGCTGCGCATATAGTGCCGGCGATGTTGCGGAAAAAACAAATGCATTGCCGCCATGCGTGCGCTTAGGCGCGACGGATTTGTCGCGATCGCTGGAAGTCATCTCTATTTGATTTTCCAGCGAGCGTCGCGTCGCCGGCACTATAAGCGCAGCCTAAGAATGATCCTCTCACAGGTCTGGGTCATTTTGGTAAGGGATCTCGTGGATACCTGGATCACCCTGCTGCTGACCTGGAGTTATTTGGCAGGTTACAATACCCCCCCTAACAGGTCAGGTTTTTAGGATATCCCAGTTTCAGCACAGGTGTCTTAATTAGGTACCGGCTTCGGCACAGGTGGCTCAATTAGAGGCTCAGTCTTTGACTGCCTCTGATTGAGCCACTTGTGCTGAATCTGGGATGTCCTGAAAACCTGGCCTGTTGGGGGGGTGGGAATGTGTCTGAGGGCTAGAGTTGAGTATCCCTGCATTATCGGACTGGTCTCTGACTGCTCAATTTTCCAGTGTCAACTCAATAGCTTGGCCAATTTAACCCTTTAGCTGGCAGCGGCCTGCAACCCATTGCAACGTAAGGCTCTGGCAGTGAAGGGTTTAACAAGAAAGCCAGGGGGAGGCAGTGAGACTTTGTAGTTATGATAGGGGGCATGCCATGTAGATCTGTGGCAGGGTCATTAACCCTTGTGTTGCCAGAGGTGGAGAGCGTAAAAGGGGCATGTCATGTTAAATACAGAATGAAATAGACACGCTGGCATGTTAAATAAACCAGAAGGGAGCATCAAAATAACGTCTCGTCTTGTCCAAAGCCCTGCGACTCCCTCAAAACACAGACCTCCCCATGCCATCTGTGCCCGCACGGGTGCTCAACTCCAGTCCTCAAGCCCCCCTCCCCAACAGGTCAGGTTTTCAGGATATCCCAGCTTCAGCACAGGTGGCTCAATCAGAGGTCCAGTCTTCAACCAGCCACCTGTGCGGAACCCGGAACAGATTGAGACACCTGTGCTGAAGCAGGAAAAGATTGAGCCACCTGTGCTGAAGCTGGGATATTCTGAAAG
This sequence comes from Ascaphus truei, assembly GCF_040206685.1. Classification (NCBI taxonomy): domain Eukaryota; kingdom Metazoa; phylum Chordata; class Amphibia; order Anura; family Ascaphidae; genus Ascaphus; species Ascaphus truei. The sequence goes on from NC_134487.1 coordinate 285,356,333, forward strand.
CCTGACCTGTTTGGAAGGGTGGGGGGCTTGAGACAACGCTACACAACTAACATTTCATACATGTGTAGAGTGGGGGTACTTTAAAGCTGCAGTCCCGACAAAACGGAGGGGCTGCAATAAAATGAAAGCGCTCAGGCATGTAACACCTTATCTACACTGTTAAAAATAACTCTTTAATCATTTAGGAAACGGGAACGGGCTTTTTCCGGTGGAACTAGTATAACAGGAAAGTACACGGGACTTGCACAACACGCTGCTTTTTCTAAGGGGCGATTTTAGAAACGCGATGCGGGGGTAATGGCCCAAGCCGCAGAGCTCCGGGGAAAGACTGCCCCCACATTTAAGCCGCCGTCGCACTCATCATCGTCGCTGTCGCAAGACGAGGATTTCACTGCGCGGAGAGAAAAAGGATTGGCAAATGTGTCCAATGTCAAACATTAAATAATGATAAATATAATTATTTCGGGAGGAGGACCTGGAAATGCTTCGAGCACGGCTCGCCTACTCCAGTCCTCAAGGGCCACCAACAGGTCGGGTTTTCAGGATATCCCTGCTTCAGCACAGGTGGCTCAATCAGTGGCTCAGACTGAGCCAGCTGTGCTGAAGCAGGGATATCCTGAAAACTCGACCTTTTGGTGGCACCTGAGGACTGGAGTTGGCCGTTCCCGTTTAACTCCTTCCCTGCCAGCGAGAAAGCAAGGCAACGCGGCTAATTCCTGGACGTCGCTGCTCAATCCTCCTCGCTTCCGTGGCAAAGAAAGGAGTGTAACAGAGGCCGAGCCTTCACTCCTGGCGCAGTCTGGCTACTCGGGTTCCGATCGTGAAATTAAAGAAATGGCTAGCTAACCCCCCCCCAAAGAAAAAAAAGACGGCGTTGGAAGAACGTGTCCGTGCAATCCGTGGCACCGGGACAGCCACGGAGGAAAGGAAACGCTTCCATCTTCTCCCCAAAAAAATACTTCTCCCTGGCGGAGGTTAAAAAGATGAAAGTTAACCCCTTGAGGGGAGGGTTTTTGCAAAGCACTTTGTGGCATCAAACGGGGTCAAAGGGCGACTGCGTTTAAATGAATGTGACAGTGAGCGCTCCCATTCCAGACGTGATTACTGCACACTACACATGGATCATGTATACAGTCCCGCTGCCAGGGCTGCCACATTAGTTTGTGGGCGAAGTTTCAGGGTCTGTCATTCTATCGCTTACACTCGGCTCTGCGCCACTTACACTCGGCTCTGCGCCACTCACACTCGGCTCTGCGCCACTCACACTCGGCTCTGCGCCACTCACACTCGGCTCTGCGCCACTCACACTCGACTCTGCGCCACTCACACTCGACTCTGCGCCACTTCTCACAAATCACTGACCCGTGTGTAGGGTAACCACCAAACATCTGCAACAAGGATTCCAACCCAGAGGTGGCTGCATAAGCAATAATTTTACATTCTTTTTTAAAATGTTATAATAGGGATATATATTAGTCCTGGGGTGCTCAACGCCAGTCCTCAAACCCCACCCAACAGGTCAGGTTTTCAGGATATCCCAGCTTAAGCACAGGTGGCTCAGTCAAAGACTGATTGAGCCAGCTGGGATGTCCTGAAAACCCGACCTGTTGGGGGGTGGGGGGAGGGCTGAGGACTGGGCATCCCCTGTATTAGTCCATGGGGGAAAACAAACTCCAAAAGAGGCTATAGGGAGGTGCAAGGTAAATAAAGATAGGAGCAGTACTGCTCCAATGCAAAGTCAATTATTTTGGGGTGTTGAACGAATCAAAGGGCCCGTCGGGGACCCAAACGTTGATCACCCCAAAATACATTATATATATATATATATATATATATATATATATACACACACACACACACACACACACAGACAGACAGACACACACACACACACACACACACAATGTATTCTAAATTAAAATTCTGTTTCTCAGGATGTCAATTTCATAAAATCCCCTAGTTCTGCTCTTTTATGTCAGTAACAAACTCATTAAACCAGGGGACGGCCAACTCCAGTCCTCAAGGGCTACCAGCAGATCAGGTTTTCAAGATATCCCTGCTTCAGCACGAGTGGCTCAATCAGTGGCTCAGTCTTTGACGGAGCCACCTGTGCTGAAGCAGGGATATCCTGAAAACCAGACCTGTTGGTGGCCCTTGGGGACTGGAGTTGGCCACCCCTGCATTAAACAGATTCGTGGACCAAACACACGATGACCTCGGCCTCTTAGTACAGCGATGGGGCGTGAGCTACATAAAGAGCGGCTGGAATTATACCGGAGGCGCCTCCTAGTGGCCAGAATCTGCGCAACTTCCCCAGTCATCCATGTAAACATCTCTTGTGCACAAAGGGTTAACTGAGGATGGAGGAGGGGGGGGGGGGGTTCAACAGCTGTGAAAAGAAAATCAAACATGCATACTCGGCACCACTACACATGGCGGCAAAATGTAAACCTGTATATAAACGGCAGTTTTAATCAGTCCTGTGACGTGCTGGGGGCACATTGTATCTGAGTAATGGCAACCTCGTTATCTGGCTCCGGTAAGGAAGTTCTAGCTTTTTAACCCCTTCTCTGCCGGTGCAGCCCCCTCTGGCATTGAAGGGGGGTGAGCAGTTGCAGGTAACATTCCCACGCGTGGCGCGGTCTCCCAGCCGGGGCAGCTTTGTTCCAATCCCAGGATTTAGGAAACCCCCCTACGTGCCCCAAATGTTGCTGGTTGGAAGGTCTGCCAGCTTCAGCTCCGGTATCAGGAGGCAGAAGGGGGTCGGGGGGTCAGGGGGTCTCAGGACCAGTTCAAGTTGTGGCCTTTAGACAACATGATCTCCTCTAGGTCTTTGTCCTCTTCCTTCTCACGTAGTCTCTGCTCCTCCAGTAACGCCACCAACGCGTCCCTCTGCTCCACCACATCCAGCATCTCGTTCAGGATCTTCTTCTCGTCCGACAGCTCCTGCTCCGTTTTCAGGTTATCTGCAGAAACAAGCGCGGGCTGCGTTAAGCGGGTCAGAAAACCGGGCTGCGTTAAGCGGGTCAGAAAACCGGGCTGCGTTAAGCGGGTCAGAAAACCGGGCTGCGTTAAGCGGGTCAGAACAGCGGGCTGCGTTAAGCGGGTCAGAAAACCAGGCTGCGTTAAGCGGGTCAGAAAACCGGGCTGCGTTAAGCGGGTCAGAACAGCGGGCTGCGTTAAGCGGGTCAGAAAACCAGGCTGCGTTAAGCGGGTCATAAAACCGGGCTGCGTTAAGCGGGTCAGAACAGCGGGCTGCGTTAAGCGGGTCAGAAAACCAGGCTGCGTTAAGCGGGTCAGAAAACCAGGCTGCGTTAAGCGGGTCAGAAAACCGGGCTGCGTTAAGCGGGTCAGAAAACCGGGCTGCGTTAAGCGGGTCAGAACAGCGGGCTGCGTTAAGCGGGTCAGAAAACCGGGCTGCGTTAAGCGGGTCAGAACAGCGGGCTGCGTTAAGCGGGTCAGAAAACCGGGCTGCGTTAAGCGGGTCAGAAAAGCAGGCTGCGTTAAGCGGGTCAGAACAGCGGGCTGCGTTAAGCGGGTCAGAAAACCGGGCTGCGTTAAGCGGGTCAGAACAGCAGGCTGCGTTAAGCGGGTCAGAACAGCAGGCTGCGTTAAGCGGGTCAGAACAGCAGGCTGCGTTAAGCGGGTCAGAACAGCAGGCTGCGTTAAGCGGGTCAGAAAACCGGGCTGCGTTAAGCGGGTCAGAAAACCAGGCTGCGTTAAGCGGGTCAGAAAAGCAGGCTGCGTTAAGCGGGTCAGAAAAGCAGGCTGCGTTAAGCGGGTCAGAAAAGCAGGCTGCGTTAAGCGGGTCAGAAAACCGGGCTGCGCTAAGAGGGTCAGAACAGCAGGCTGCGTTAAGTGGGTCAGAACAGCAGGCTGCGTTAAGTGGGTCAGAACAGCAGGCTGCGTTAAGCGGGTCAGAAAACCGGGCTGCGCTAAGAGGGTCAGAAAACCGGGCTGCGCTAAGAGGGTCAGAAAACCGGCCTGCGATAAGAGGGTCAGAAAACCGCCCCTCTTACACCCGGCGCCCTCTTACACCCGGCGCCCCTCTTACACCCGGCGCCCTCTTACACCCGGCTCTATCTTACACCCGGCGCCCTCTTACACCCGGCTCTATCTTACACCCGGCTTCCTCTTACACCCGGCTTCCTCTTACACCCGGCTTCCTCTTACACCCGGCTTCCTCTTACACCCGGCTTCCTCTTGCGCCCTCTTACACTCGGCGCCCTCCTTACACCCTGCACCCTCCTTACACCCTGCACCCTCCTTACACCCTGCAACCTCCTTACACCCTGCACCCTCCTTATACCCTGCACCCTCCATACACCGAGCTCCATCCTGCACCGCACGCCCTGACACACTATCCCCACACTTTAATTGCAGATGTCCCATTGCAGCGTCTCTTACCCTCCACGGCCATGCGTTCTCGCAGCTCCTGCTGCAGCCGGCTCTGTCTATCCTCCAGTTCCAGCTCTCGGGCACTGAGCAAGTAAAAAAAAAACCAGTCAAGAAAAATCCGTTAATAGAAAAAAAATCATGTCAGCCATTTTTAAAATGCCCCTCCCATAGCAGTGACAGGGATGGGGTCTGAGGTTCAATTCTTATTTAATGCTTTCTAGTGTGAATTGGAAACAAAAAAATCTAAATAGAGGTTTGTGTTTTTGACAGCTTTGATTCTTTTAGATTTTTCTGGAATTTGCATACAGTATATAAAACCACAAATCTCCAATAATATAGATTATTTTTACCAGGACAGGAGCGGGAGATCCCCAAAGTTCAGAAGATAATCAGCTAAGATCTGTCATTACACCACCACACACGCACGCAAAAACGCGACATCTTATTCTGCGTCATATTTTGCAGAAAAATCACTAAATTGTCATGACTATGTGAGCCATTATAGGCCTGTCACAGTAGATTATACAGGCATACCCCGGTTTAAGGACACTCACTTTAAGAACACTCGCGAGTAAGTACATCTCGCTCAATAGGCACACGGCAGCTCACGCATGCGCCTGTCAGCACGTCCTGAACAGCAATACCACTTCCCTACCTGTACCGAAGCTGAGCGCAAGCGGGGAGACTATAGAGCCTGTTACAAATGCGTTATTTACATCAGTTATGCACGTATAGGACGATTGCAGTACAGTATTGGCATCGATAAGTGGGAAAAGGCAATGCTTCACTTTAAGTACATTTTCGCTTTACATACATGCTCCGGTCCCATTGCGTACGTTAATGCGGGGTATGCCTGTAACATTTAACAATTATTTGATAATCCAATAAATATTCTTTGGAATTGGTGATTCTCATCAAGTGCATAGTTACAAAATGGTGTTTACCGAAGAAGATAAGCGCGTTATAAAGTGCTCGAGACAGAGCAAGAAATATGGTACAAAACGCTGACGTAAAACGTTTCCTGATAAAGGACGGTCGACTGAAAAAATGAATTAGTAAAACAATGTATTGTTCAGAGATGGGAGCAGCTGGATCAGCGCGTTATGGTTTATGCAATCACACAGCGGCGTTCTCATCTTCGCGCGTTTCGGCAGAAGGACGACATTTTCAGCACACACTTTGAATCGTACTTTATAGTAATCGGAGAGTTTCCCATTAGGCCTGGGACATAGTAAACACTTTTGTGCTGCTGCTCGCTGTTGCTTGCTGCCGCTCGCTCTACCAGGAGGAGACAGCAAGCGCGCTTGGGAGGCGGGTATCACTGTGTGTGTGTCACTTGGTAGCTGTCAGTGCGTGTGTGTGTGTGTGTGCGTCACTTTGAAGTAGTCTGTGTGTTTGTGTGTCACTGGGGAACCTGTGTGTGTGTATATGTGTGTGTATATGTGTGTGTGTGTGTGTGTGTGTGTGTGTGTGTGTGTGTGTGTGTGTGTGTGTGTGTGTGTGTGTGTGTGTGTGTGTGTGTGTGTGTGTGTGTGTGTGTGTGTGTGTGTGTGTGTGTGTGTGTGTGTATATTATATAATATTTTAAAAATGAAAAAAAAAAAGACATGTGAGAATAAATTATTTATTAACATTGTGCAACTTTGATAAATATATTCACACACACACACCACACACACACCACACACACACACCTCTGTGCTGGTCTGGTGGCTGAGCTCTGCTGTCCACCGACACAGTAGGAAAAAAAAAAAGGCTGCTGCCCCATTGGATGGGAGCGCCTCCGCTCCCCCAAGCGGCAAAATTTCAAACCTGCCTGTCTCTTCATATTTTCTCAGCCTCCGCACGCATCAGCAAGCATGCGGAGGGAGAAACTATAGCCGCGCTGATTACAGATGCAGGGGCTTTGTGCATCTGTTCAGCGCGGCTCAGCCCGCCTCAGCGACACTGATTTTACTATGTCATAGGCCTTTGATTACAACAGTTTAACACATAGGAAAAACTCCTATTTCTCGTTGAATGAATATGAACCTCCTGCAGGGTATCTGCTACTTGTTGACATAATAGTGACATCAATTTAGTTAACATCAGTTAATTGTCTACATTGTGCTTCTTACATAGTGTTAATCTACATAATAGACCTACAATTGTGCACATTTTCATGGGGGTTGAGCGAGAAATATATATATGATAAAAACCTGAAGAAAGAGGAGGGAGAGAGGGAGAGAGGGATAGGGAGAAAAGAGAGGGGGGGGGGGCGAGAGGGGAAGAGTGAGGGGAGAGAGAGAGGGGGGAGAGAGGAGAAGAGGGGGGAGAGAGAGGGGGAGGAGAGGAGAGAGAGGGGAAGAGGGAGGCAGAGTGAGAGGAGAGAGAGAGAGAGGGGGGGAGGAGAGAGAGGGGAAGAGGGGGGGAGGAGAGAGAGGGGAAGAGGGGGGGAGGAGAGAGAGGGGAAGAGGGGGGAGGAGAGGGAGGGGGGAGAGTGAGAGAAGAGAGGGGAGAGTGAGAGAAGAGAGGGGAGAGTGAGAGGAGAGAGGGGGAGAGTGAGGGGGGAGGGGAGAAAGTGAGGGGGGGGGGGAAGAGAGAGGAAGAAGAGTATATTGTAGAAAGCCCTATAGAAAGTGGTGCTGATAACTCACAATATCATGAGCTCCGACTCATATCGCACTAAGGTGTTCTTCTCCTGTACCAGTCTGAACCATTCCTGCATCAGCTTGGGGTCGTCCTTCTTCCCCATCCCTGTAACAGACAGACGCGGTTATGAGCTAGAAAAGGTTCCGTGGGAATAGGGGGAAATGTGATGCAGCAAAAAAGGGAAGCTGCAATGGATGCAGCAAATCAGAAGCCGAACGTGGGAGCTGCCCGCAGCCGAGCACACAGAGCAGAGAGGGCGGCATGCACAGCGACGCACAGGGCGGAGAGGGTGGCACGGAGGGCGGAGAGGGTGGCACACAGGGAAGAGAGGGTGGCACACAGGGAAGAGAGGGTGGCACACAGGGAAGAGAGGGTGGCACACAGGGAAGAGAGGGTGGCACACAGGGAAGAGAGGGTGGCACACAGGGAGGAGAGGGTGGCACACAGGGAAGAGTGTGGCACACAGGGAAGAGAGTGTGGCACACAGGGAAGAGAGGGTGGCACACAGGGAAGAGAGGGTGGCACACAGGGAAGAGAGTGTGGCACACGGGGAAGAGAGTGTGGCACACAGGGAAGAGAGTGTGGCACACAGGGAAGAGAGTGTGGCACACAGGGAAGAGAGTGTGGCACAAGGGGAAGAGAGTGTGGCACAAGGGGAAGAGAGTGTGGCACACAGGGAAGAGAGTGTGGCACACAGGGAAGAGAGTGTGGCACACAGGGAAGAGAGTGTGGCACACAGGGAAGAGTGTGTGGCACACAGGGCAGAGAGTGTGGCACACAGGGAAGAGAGTGTGAGACACAGGGAAGAGTGTGGCACACGGGGAAGAGTGTGGCACACAGGGAAGAGAGTGTGGCACACAGGGAAGAGAGTGTGGCACACAGGGAAGAGAGTGTGGCACACAGGGAAGAGAGTGTGGCACACAGGGAAGAGAGTGTGGCACACAGGGAAGAGAGTGTGGCACACAGGGAAGAGAGTGTGGCACACAGGGAAGAGAGTGTGGCACACAGGGAAGAGAGTGTGGCACACAGGGAAGAGAGTGTGGCACACAGGGAAGAGAGTGTGGCACACAGGGAAGAGAGTGTGGCACACAGGGAAGAGAGTGTGGCACACAGGGAGGAGAGGGAAGAGAGGGTGGCACACAGGGAGGAGAGGGCTGCCGAGGGCAGTGCGCAGAGTGGAAAGGGCGATGCACAGGGGGCGGCACGCAGAGTGGAGGGAGCGGCAGAGAGGGAGACGAGGGCTGTGCAGAGGGACGACAGGGTGGCACACAGGGAAGAGAGCACTGTGCAGTGGGTTGCGCGTGGCATGCAGGGTGGAGGGGGCGGCACGCGCAGGGAGGAGGGGGCGGCACACAGACAGGGAGGAGAGGGGGGCACACAGACAGGGAGGAGAGGGGGGCACACAGACAGGGAGGAGAGGGGGGCACACAGACAGGGAGGAGAGGGGGGCACACAGACAGGGAGGAGAGGGGGGCACACAGACAGGGAGGAGAGGGGGGCACATAGACAGGGAGGAGAGGGGGGCACACAGACAGGGAAGAGAGGGGGACACACAGACAGGGAGGAGAGGGGGACACACAGAAAAGGAGGGGAGGACGGCTTCACCTCAGACCCGGCTCCCTAACTCTGGATACTAAGGGAATCGGAACTGACCAAAGCAGGTTCTACTTCCCTGTGGTGTCTGTATAATGTGTAACTAATGGTCAGCACATTGGTTCAGTCCAGCTACTCGATGCTAAATAAAGGGTGGAGAAAAACTAGGGAAAATGAAATCGGATTTCAAAGGCAATTTATACATTGCCAGGTCAGAAGTGAGTCGTGAATCCCGTCCCGCAACGCCTCTTCCTGCTCCCTACTCCTCCTATAGCCCCATATAACCGCTTCCTATAACTCCTCCTATAGCCCCATATAACCGCTTCCTATAACTTCTCCTATTACCCCATATAACCGCTTCCAATAACTCCCCCTATAGCCCCATATAACCGCTTCCTATAACTTCTCCTATTACCCCATATAACCGCTTCCTATAACTCCTCCTATTACCCCATATAACCGCTTCCTATAACTTCTCCTATTACCCCATATAACCGCTTCCTATAACCCCTCCGATTACCCCATATAACCGCTTCCTTTAACTCCTCCTATTACCCCATATAACCGCTTCCTATAACTTCTCCTATTACCCCATATAACCGCTTCCAATAACTCCTCCTATAGCCCCATATAACCGCTTCCTATAACTTCTCCTATTACCCCATATAACCGCTTCCTATAACTTCTCCTATTACCCCATATAACCGCTTCCTATAACCCCTCCTATTACCCCATATAACCGCCCCCCCTATAAGTCCTTGTACTTAAATACAAGGATGCTAAAGAATTCACGCTTAAAACTAAACCCTTGGGCCGTGCGTTTGTAATGTGCGAGCTGCCCCCTGCTGAAACATGGGATCCATGGCCCTGTATCCCCCGCATGTAGCAGAAACCCCGCAGTCTCGCTCAGCAAGCGCAGACTTTCTGCCGCTCCCTCGCGGTAATCTTTTACACGCACGCTACACCTACATTTTCCCCACCACGCGGCTCTGCTTTTAAAACTCTGCGTGCTCGTTTGCATGTCATTACCCAGAATCCCTGGCTGCAGTGGTTAGGGTTACAGACTTGCCTGAGACGTGAAGGTGCTCACAGGTGAAATGTTTTATTCGCTGTAAAACTCCTTTCTAGTTCATTGAAATATCTTTAAATAGAGGGGGGGGGGGCAAATGCTTCTCAAAGTGTAAACATAGAATGGCATTTTGCTACAGTGTGTCCTGAGCTTCATTACTTTGTACCTTTGTATTCCACGTGCCCTTTCTGGCCATGGGAAGGGGGGATACAAAGGTTTGGGGGGAGGGGGGGAGAGTGTGGGGGAACGGTTATGCCGTGCAATTGTCAAATATCCCCACATTTTCAGGGCAGGTCCAACCTTAGTTGTTTATCAATTTAAACAATATGTCAATTGGATTTACAACCCCCTCTCGTGGCACAGTAAATATAAGCCCCTAATAACAGGGTCACATGGATAAATGTCTGTGTTAGGCTAGGGCCCGAGATTAACCCCTTTGAGGTCACTGTATTGCAGTCCCTTCTGACAGGAAGGAGGATGGGGGGGAGGGCGGTGGGGGAGAATCAGGACCGATCTGCACTGAAAATGTGGGGTTAGATGGGAGGGAGGGTGAAGGATCAGCGAAAACAGAAAAGCACCAAGAACATCAGCAGCTATAGCCATAGATATATTGTATCTGGTCATGCCATGCTGGACAAGAACACACAGCAAAGGGTACACACGCAAAGAAACACAAAAAAAGGGGTGTTTATACAACGCACAATCCATTTGTCTTTGCAAATACCTGGTGTTGAGGGACAGTGTCTGTTTAAACCAGGGGTGGCCAACTCCAGTTCTCAAGGGCAACCAACAGATCAGGTTTTCAGAATAGCCCGGCTTCAGCACAGGTGGCTCAACCAGTCCCTGCTTCAGCACAGGTGGCTCAATCAGAGGCTCAGAGCCACCTGTGCTGAAGCAGGGATATCCTGAAAACCTGATCTGTTGGTAGCTCTTGAGGAATGAGTTGGCCGCCCCCTGGTTTAAACATTGTGTTCACGTTAAAGCAGCAGCACTGGCCCAAGCAACTAAACGGGAAAATACTGCGTCATGGAAGCGCACGCTGGAAACCATTGTACAACGGCTGATATTACTCCGACACTAACCAACGCTCACGCGAAGCTGAACATCCCCGCTGGTTCAGGGATACTGTGTGTTTTACAGCGGGGCTACATCCAACGCCAGTTTCACTTATGAGCGTGCAAATAAGTGTGCATCGCATTACGTATGCTAGTGAGATACATTTTATACCGATAGCGCAAATTAACTTCACTTAATTATCGTAGGTGATACTTTAAATTTATATTGGTATATTCACATTGTACATCACATTAATATATTAGCCACTTTGTCGCTCAGGTGGCCATATTGCCTAGTCAGTTGGGCTATTAAAGGGTTTAATATTTGCATATATTGATGTGATGCTTTGGTGGTTTATTTGTAGGGTGTTTATATTGTATGTTAACCCCTTGGTGCAATGAGTCAGTAGCCTCAGGGAGGGCATCAGAGGTCAAATAGTTTTCTGCCATGGGTTTTGTAAGAAATCCCATTACATAACCCTATAGTAGAAACTCCTCCACAACTGCATCACTATATAAAACAGATTCCTAGGAGTTAACGCTTATTGTATCGCTAGGACTATTTAATGCCTGGTTCAATTCCCGGTGTCGGCTCCTTGTGACCTTGGGCAAGTCACTTTATCTCCCTGTGCCTCAGGCACCAAAACCATAGATTGTAAGCTCCATGGGGCAGGGACCTGTGCCTGCAAAATGTCTCTGTAAAGCGCTACGTATAACTAGCAGCGCTATACAAGAACATGATAAAAAAATTTTTTAAAAATATGCCTAGTTTCGTGTATGCAAATGAGACAGATATTATTACCTATTAATAAATAATTTGTTCTTAATTCATATGGTGGTTATTCTACAAAGTAGTATAATGCCATATTGACTTTTAGTGATGCTTGCAGGCCAGGGATGGGTGTGTGGTAACTATTAATGAAAGCCAAGAGAGTGAAGGCATGGACTATAAACCTTTGGAAGGTGTGAAACCTTTTAGCAATGAACAATAGGGTTCTTCATAGATGAAATACAATATTCGGAGCATTGTACCACTTGCAGAAGAAACCTACGAGGCCTGGTAAGCTCGCCACACGAATATCATCCATGAAAACCTCTCATATCAAAATAGCAAAGAGAAATGTGAATGACCACAGAACCCTTTGCCACGTACAGTGCTGCTGTTTTAATACCCGGAGTCGTGTCTTTCTCCTGGGAGACCCTCAGGGCAGCTACATTGACAATGTACACAACGCAAATAACACAATGATGCCGGTGTCAGGCGGGCATCCACAGGGACGCTGCACCTTAATGCAAACATTCCCAACTATTCCTGCCCAGTTGGGATTTAGAACCCTCCACCCCCATGCTAATTATTTATCCATTTGTGCTCTGTGACTGTACAAAATCACTTTGTTCCCCTCTTTAGGGTTTCATTGTATTTTTCCGTTTTCATGACCCTTGTGGGGCGTCAACGTTGGGAATCTCTGCGATAAGGTGCCGGCTACATGCTTTATACCATTTCATACCCGCTTGTTACATGGGGTAGTAGGAAGGTCAGGTGGGTGTAAGGGGGGAGGGGGGAACGGGGGGGGGGTGCCTCGTATCGGCTGGAGGCAGTGATGCGATGCCAGCCCAGCCTGCGTGTTCGGAGGGTGGCATCGCGCCAAGCTACGTTACCTTCGTGGGCGCAGCAGGGGCAGAAGGAGATAGGTCTACGGCGAGGCGTCCCGGCAATGGGATCGACTTCAAAGAACGAGACGAGGGGGGGGGAGGGGGGAGAGAGAAAAGGAGTGGGAAGCGGGAGTGGACAGGAGTGGCAGGCGTGGCATGGGAGGTGGGAAGAAAAAGCAAAAAGGACAGAGCGTGAGAGCGAGAAAAGGGACACAGGAAGAAAAGGGGGGGGGGGGGAGGGAGAAGGGGAGAAATAAAACCAGATACGGAGGAGAGAAGAAAAGAAGCAGAACCAACCGAGTAGAAAAATGTCCAACTGTTTAATTCACATTATTATTTCTATTGGAGAGCAGAAAAGGTTGGGGGTTCACCGGCACGGTTTGAACTGGTGTAAAAGCAACGTGAAAATTGCACCGGCTGGTTAAAAGTGGGAAAAACCAAGGTGCCGAAACCAGGACAAAAGCCTTCAGTATAACCCGTCTGCTGCCAAAGGTGCCAACACCACATTGCCAAGCGGCAGGAAACGGTTCATCGTTCCGTAGAGTAAGGGTTCAATCACATGCCGTATCGGTGTATTTCACAAAGGCCCCAGTAAGACATTGTAACAATTCCTTTGCGTCCCCCTCCTATAATGCAGGAATCCCCCACGAGGCGCGCCCCACGCATAACGTTCCACTAACTCGGGATATAGGGGCAGAAAATACAGGCAAAGTGGAAGTGTTTGGAGAAAAAACATACATTCAAGAAACATTCAAGAGAAGCAGTTGTATCCAAGGGAATTCTGGGTATTAATGAAATCCCTGCCCTCTGATTGGCTGGAATAGTCTGCAAATGCTAGGAATTTTTTTTTACCCTCCACCACCTTCCCTTAAAAATCAGGGAGCAGGAAAAGCATTAATTTGGGGAAGTAGGGGGGGGGGGGGCCTGAGCAGGTACTTCATGCAGGAGGGTGAGGCACAGTCCAGGGGCCAGTTCTTGCAGTGGGATGGGTGGAAAAGAAGGCCAAATAGGGGACTGAGAACCCACAGCAGGCGCATCAACATAACCAGCGCCCACATTTCGGGTTATTGTATAAAACTCTCCGGCTGTTTCCTGAGAAATGCTGATAAATAAAATAACTGCTTAGTCTCCCGTTTTATTCTAATCTAGGTGTTTTCAATGAAAGCCGCCATGTCGTCAGCCATAATCACAGCGCCGCCATGTCGCCAGCCATAATCACAATGCCGTCATGTCGCCAGCCATAATCACAGCGCCGCCATGTCGCCAGCCATAATCACAATGCCGTCATGTCGCCAGCCATAATCACAGTGCCGCCATGTCGCCAGCCATAATCACAGCGCCGTCATGTCGTCAGCAATAATCACAGCGCCGTCATGTCGTCAGCCATAATCACAGCGCCGTCATGTCGTCAGCAATAATCACAGCGCCGTCATGTCGTCAGCCATAATCACAGCGCCGCCATGTCGTCAGCCATAATCACAGCGCCGCCATGTCGTCAGCCATAATCACAGCGCCGCCATGTCGTCAGCCATAATCACAGCGCCGCCATGTCGACAGCCATAATCACAATGCCGCCATGTCGCCAGCTATAATCACAGCGCCGCCATGTCGTCAGCCATAATCACAGCGCCGCCATGTCGTCAGCCATAATCACAGTGCCGTCATGTCGTCAGCCATAATCACAGCGCCGTCATGTCGTCAGCCATAATCACAGCGCCGCCATGTCGTCAGCCATAATCACAGTGCCGTCATGTCGTCAGCCATAATCACAGCGCCGCCATGTAGTCAGCCATAATCACAGTGCCGTCATGTCGTCAGCCATAAACACAGCGCCGCCATGTAGTCAGCCATAATCACAGTGCCGCCATGTAGTCAGCCATAATCACAGCGCCGTCATGTCGTCAGCCATAATCACAGTGCCGTCATGTCGTCAGCCATAAACACAGCGCCGCCATGTAGTCAGCCATAATCACAGCGCCGTCATGTCGTCAGCCATAAACACAGCGCCGCCATGTAGTCAGCCATAATCACAGTGCCGCCATGTAGTCAGCCATAATCACAGCGCCGTCATGTCGTCAGCCATAAACACAGCGCCGCCATGTAGTCAGCCATAATCACAGCGCCGCCATGTCGTCAGCCATAATCACAGTGCCGCCATGTCGCCAGCCATAATCACAGTGCCGTCATGTCGTCAGCCATAATCACAGTGCCGCCATGTCGCCAGCCAAAATCACAGCGCCGCCATGTCGCCAGCCATAATCACAGCGCCGTCATGTCGTCAGCCATAATCACAGTGCCGTCATGTCGTCAGCCATAATCTCAGGGCCGTCATGTCGTCAGCCATAATCACAATGCCGCCATGTCGTCAGCCATAATCACAATGCCGCCATGTCGTCAGCCATAATCACAGCGCCGCCATGTCGCCAGCCATAATCACAATGCCGTCATGTCGTCAGCCATAATCACAGCGCCGCCATGTCGTCAGCCATAATCACAGCGCCGCCATGTCGCCAGCCATAATCACAATGCCGTCATGTCGTCAGCCATAATCACAGCGCCGCCATGTCGCCAGCCATAATCACAGCGCCGTCATGTCGTCAGCCATAATCACAGTGCCGCCATGTCGTCAGCCATAATCACAGCGCCGCCATGTCGTCAGCCATAATCACAGCGCCGTCATGTCGTCAGCCATAATCACAATGCCGCCACGTCGTCAGCCATAATCACAGTGCCGCCATGTCGTCAGCCATAATCACAATGCCGCCATGTCGTCAGCCATAATCACAGCGCCGTCATGTCGTCAGCCATAATCACAATGCCGCCACGTCGTCAGCCATAATCACAGTGCCGCCATGTCGTCAGCCATAATCACAGTGCCGCCATGTCGTCAGCCATAATCACAGTGCCGCCATGTCGTCAGCCATAATCACAGTGCCGCCATGTCGTCAGCCATAATCACAGTGCCGCCATGTCGCCAGCCATAATCACAGCGCCGCCATGTCGCCAGCCATAATCACAGCGCCGTCATGTCGTCAGCCATAATCACAATGCCGCCATGTCGTCAGCCATAATCACAGTGCCGCCATGTCGTCAGCCATAATCACAATGCCGCCATGTCGTCAGCCATAATCACAGCGCCGCCATGTCGTCAGCCATAATCACAGCGCCGTCATGTCGTCAGCCATAATCACAGCGCCGTCATGTCGTCAGCCATAATCACAGCGCCGCCATGTCGTCAGCCATAATCACAGCGCCGTCATGTCGTCAGCCATAATCACAATGCCGCCATGTCGTCAGCCATAATCACAGCGCCGCCATGTCGTCAGCCATAATCACAGCGCCGTCATGTCGTCAGCCATAATCACAGCGCCGTCATGTCGTCAGCCATAATCACAGCGCCGCCATGTCGTCAGCCATAATCACAGCGCCGTCATGTCGTCAGCCATAATCACAGCGCCGTCATGTCGTCAGCCATAATCTCAGGGCCGTCATGTCGTCAGCCATAATCACAGTGCCGCCATGTCGTCAGCCATAATCACAGTGCCGCCATGTCGCCAGCCATAATCACAGCGCCGTCATGTCGCCAGCCATAATCACAATGCCGCCATGTCGTCAGCCATAATCACAGCGCCGCCATGTCGCCAGCCATAATCACAATGCCGTCATGTCGTCAGCCATAATCACAGCGCCGCCATGTCGTCAGCCATAATCACAGCGCCGCCATGTCGCCAGCCATAATCACAATGCCGTCATGTCGTCAGCCATAATCACAGCGCCGCCATGTCGCCAGCCATAATCACAGCGCCGTCATGTCGTCAGCCATAATCACAGTGCCGCCATGTCGCCAGCCATAATCACAGTGCCGCCATGTCGTCAGCCATAATCACAGCGCCGCCATGTCGTCAGCCATAATCACAATGCCGCCACGTCGTCAGCCATAATCACAATGCCGCCATGTCGTCAGCCATAATCACAGTGCCGCCATGTCGTCAGCCATAATCACAGCGCCGTCATGTCGTCAGCCATAATCACAATGCCGCCACGTCGTCAGCCATAATCACAATGCCGCCATGTCGTCAGCCATAATCACAGTGCCGCCATGTCGTCAGCCATAATCACAGTGCCGCCATGTCGCCAGCCATAATCACAGTGCCGCCATGTCGCCAGCCATAATCACAGTGCCGCCATGTCGTCAGCCATAATCACAGTGCCGCCATGTCGCCAGCCATAATCACAGTGCCGCCATGTCGCCAGCCATAATCACAGCGCCGCCATGTCGCCAGCCATAATCACAGCGCCGTCATGTCGTCAGCCATAATCACAATGCCGCCATGTCGTCAGCCATAATCACAGTGCCGCCATGTCGTCAGCCATAATCACAGCGCCGTCATGTCGTCAGCCATAATCACAGCGCCGCCATGTCGTCAGCCATAATCACAGTGCCGCCATGTCGTCAGCCATAATCACAGTGCCGCCATGTCGTCAGCCATAATCACAGTGCCGCCATGTCGCCAGCCATAATCACAGCGCCGCCATGTCGCCAGCCATAATCACAGCGCCGTCATGTCGTCAGCCATAATCACAATGCCGCCATGTCGTCAGCCATAATCACAGTGCCCCATGTCGTCAGCCATAATCACAATGCCGCCATGTCGTCAGCCATAATCACAGCGCCGCCATGTCGTCAGCCATAATCACAGCGCCGTCATGTCGTCAGCCATAATCACAGCGCCGTCATGTCGTCAGCCATAATCACAGTGCCGTCATGTCGTCAGCCATAATCTCAGGGCCGTCATGTCGTCAGCCATAATCACAGCGCCGCCATGTCGTCAGCCATAATCACAGCGCCGCCATGTCGCCAGCCATAATCACAATGCCGTCATGTCGTCAGCCATAATCACAGTGCCGCCATGTCGTCAGCCATAATCACAGTGCCGCCATGTCGCCAGCCATAATCACAGCGCCGTCATGTCGCCAGCCATAATCACAATGCCGCCATGTCGTCAGCCATAATCACAGCGCCGCCATGTCGCCAGCCATAATCACAATGCCGTCATGTCGTCAGCCATAATCACAGCGTCGCCATGTCGTCAGCCATAATCACAGCGCCGCCATGTCGCCAGCCATAATCACAATGCCGTCATGTCGTCAGCCATAATCACAGCGCCGCCATGTCGCCAGCCATAATCACAGCGCCGTCATGTCGTCAGCCATAATCACAGTGCCGCCATGTCGTCAGCCATAATCACAGCGCCGCCATGTCGTCAGCCATAATCACAGCGCCGTCATGTCGTCAGCCATAATCACAATGCCGCCACGTCGTCAGCCATAATCACAGTGCCGCCATGTCGTCAGCCATAATCACAATGCCGCCATGTCGTCAGCCATAATCACAGTGCCGCCATGTCGTCAGCCATAATCACAGTGCCGCCATGTCGCCAGCCATAATCACAGTGCCGCCATGTCGCCAGCCATAATCACAGCGCCGCCATGTCGCCAGCCATAATCACAGCGCCGTCATGTCGTCAGCCATAATCACAATGCCGCCATGTCGTCAGCCATAATCACAGTGCCGCCATGTCGTCAGCCATAATCACAATGCCGCCATGTCGTCAGCCATAATCACAGTGCCGCCATGTCGTCAGCCATAATCACAGTGCCGCCATGTCGTCAGCCATAATCACAGTGCCGCCATGTCGTCAGCCATAATCACAGCGCCGCCATGTCGTCAGCCATAATCACAGCGCCGCCATGTCGTCAGCCATAATCACAATGCCGTCGTGGACTTTAAACTCTTCGTATCACTCAACTAAAACAACCATAATGAATTATCATCATTTCAATGAACATAATGATTGCACAATGCGGTGATAAAGGTGCAGTTCCACTTTTTATATCAATATCTCCAGTTACTTACTATTCTCAAGAAATGTAGACGTAAATAAACCCACGTTTGCCTTGGCAAGTAGAACGGCAC
Source organism: Ascaphus truei (assembly GCF_040206685.1). Taxonomy (NCBI): domain Eukaryota; kingdom Metazoa; phylum Chordata; class Amphibia; order Anura; family Ascaphidae; genus Ascaphus; species Ascaphus truei. The sequence goes on from NC_134487.1 coordinate 285,374,708, forward strand.
CTTTATGGGACATATTGTTTCGGGTGACACGACATGACATGTCACTGGTGATGACAGTGGATGAGGGGGGCACATTAATACACAGGGAGGAAGGGAGTTTAACATGCAGTATTTTAGTACCCAATTCACTACATGCGAGTTTAAACAGCAATCCCTTAAAAAACGCATTTCACACTAAGGCGAGGTAATGACGCGGCCGTGTACTCCAAGCATTAACTTTCTTTTTCAAAAATCCCCAAAAGATCAGGGGGGTTTTCACCATATCCTCAGGGGTCCTCAGCCAGGCCACACTTTGGGGATAACAAACCAACATTCAAATTTATATGTAAACTAAGTGCAAGTACGGGTGAAAATTAATCTGCTTCACTGCACATTGCAGAGAAAAGGTTTAGAACCCCCCCCCCCCCCCCCCCACAATAAAAACACTTAAGATGGTCTACTTTTTGTGTCAGTTACCTAGTTTTAACCTTTGTATTGCTATTGAGGCAACTTAATCTTATTTCGCGACTTGAAAATCAGATTTGGTTAATGTCTTCAAGATAAACCTGTACAGTGATTTGGAACATTCTTTATCACAAGAGCCTTGTGCTTGTCATAGGTTATTGGGGATAGAACAAGATGGCTGCTATATATATCTATATATAAGTTCTTCAGTATTAGGTGATACCTTTTTTATTTGGACTAACATTTTATGTCATAGGACAAGCGTTCGAGAGTTCTCCTCTCTTCCTCAGGTCAGCCTGAAGAAGAGAGGAGGACTCTCGAACGCTTGTCCTATGACATAAATTGTTAGTCCAAATAAAAAAAGGTATCACCTAATACTGAAGAACTCATTTATTCTGCACTATCGCAACTGGACTAACACGGCTATTTCCGTTTTATCTATATATAAATATATATCAGAATAAATGAGTATTATATATAATAAATATATATAGTTAGCCACAGAACGGTATCGTCTATTCGTTTTTGATTATTATGCTCGGCTAACACGGTACAGATACCTCTACATCTATATCTATATAGTGTATACACACACGTGGAGGTAAGGAGAGCACCCCATGCATGGGAATCTAAATAAATATTTTTTTGCCATATATAACTCGTAGGATACACTGTAACTATTATAGAGGTATAAGTCCCGGCATTAAAGGGCCTTTGAAAAATGGAGATGTTGGGATTCAAACCGGGATCACATACTAGTGTCAAGGTCCTTGTAACTTTATGGCATTCCATAATTAAGGACTTCTATTAACATAAGAGGAACGTGCCATTAACCCCATTCATTTATTGTAAATCTGAACCTCAGTCCAGTGAAAGATTAAATAATTAAAATAACCTATTTTGGATATTTAAGCAGCAATGTACATTGTTCCAGATTTTTATTTACTTATTTTAAAAATGTAACTGCACAGGGAAGTTTCAGAGGTCCAGTACCAGATACAAAATGGCCACTGGGATGTTGCATCTTTCTATTGGTAACCCTGGCGGCTATACTTGTAGTTTTTTTTTTTTATTTGTAAGAAAACGACAAAAAAAAAAAAATGTCTTGCTGTTTGGGAACCAGGGGGCCATTGCTCCTTTAAAATGTAAACTGAGCTCCCCTGTAAATTGTGGACGAATGGAACAATCCAAGAGCTGTTACAGTTGAGTGAGGAGCCGGGCTCTGTGTATCCATGACAACAGCTGGAGAGTTCCATGTTCGAATGTTCCATGGGTGAAATGTCCTATACTTAGAACATTTTTTGGGGAACTGCACTATCTTTCACGTGAGCTCCATGTAACGTTCTAAAAAAACAGATTAAGTAGTGTTTCTTTTACTTTTTTATCGTGGCCGTTTTATTTTAATTATTATTTGGATAGGAACAAAGCCTGAGGAGAGTGTTCTCACATGACCACCTCTGCTGCCTCACTTCACCAGGCAGCACAGAGCAGTTTTCCATGCAGCCTCCACAGGGTCTTATCAGAGACACTGTCTCATCCTGTGCTTTTCTGACAAGAATCTTTTAGAGCCCAGTGATGTCACAAAAAAATAAAAATAAGTTGTGTATGCTGAGCACGTGCATTTTAAGTGAAACTCCTTTTTCTTTGGACACTGTTTTGTCACAGATATTGCATTTGTGATGGTGATATTTTTAATTAAAATTCAAAACACAATGTCAGTGGGAAAATGCAAAGAAGTTTGACTTAGAACGTGCGTGCTCGGCACACACACCTCTGTTTTAGGGATTTGCACTTATATAGTTATAGTAACTGTCTCTCTGTGTGTGTGTGTGTGTCTCTCTGGTGCCTGCGTGTGTGTGTGTGTGTGTGTGTGTGTGTGTGTGTGTGTGTGCGTGCGTGCGCGTGTGCCTGCCTCTGTCTCCCAAGCGGCGAGTCCGGTTGCCACTGCGCATGTGCAGCAAGACCCAGCAGTGTTTTTAACTTCCGCGCGGCCTGAAATGGTGGTTTTGTGCGCGTACGCGACGGGCACGCGCCCATTAGGAGCGTAACGTCACCCGCGTTAGGGATTTTCGTTACAAGGTAAGGATTTTTTCCCATGAAAACCCTGTAAGCGCCAGCAAAAAAGTTTCACTTCAAAATCAGGCAGCAGGGAAAAACAGACACCGTAATGTACAGTGGGGTGAAGAAATAGTTAGATAAACATGCAGGGGGGGTGCATTTTTAAACATGGGGTCTGGGAGCTTTGCTGATCAGAAAGTTCTGATTCGCTAATCTGACTTGTCCTGGTTAATATCACATTATTAACCCCCCTCCCCATCCTGGACTTCTCTCTGTAACTCAGTCTGGAATTTTTCTTCTAGTTGTTTCAATGCTGGGGGAGTGGGGGATCGGGGGACTTGCAGGAGGGAGGGGTAATTGTTGGGGTTGGGAGGTTAGTACTGGGGAGTGATTTGGGTATACATACCACCCAGGTGCAAATCGATGAGGTCACTGTAATAAGACTCTCCCCAATAGTCTACAATAAGGAATTGTGAAGAGAATTATAGCATCGTAAATCAAGGAGAGCAAGCGGAGAGAGGGAGCGAGCAGAGAGAGAGAGCGAGCAGAGAGAGAGAGCGAGCGAGCGAGCAGAGAGAGAGCGAGCAGAGAGAGAGCGAGCAGAGAGAGAGAGCGAGCAGAGAGAGAGAGAGCGAGCGAGCAGAGAGCGAGAGAGCGAGCAGAGAGAGAGAGAGCGAGCGAGCAGAGAGAGAGCGAGCGAGCAGAGAGAGAGAGCGAGCAGAGAGATAGAGCGAGCAGAGAGAGAGAGAGAGAGCGAGCAGAGAGAGAGAGAGAGCGCGAGCTGAGAGAGCGTGAGCGGAGAGAGAACGCGGGCGGAGAGAGAGAGAGCGGGCGGAGAGAGAGAGAGCGGGCGGAGAGAGAGAGAGCGGGCGGAGAGAGAGAGAGCGGGCGGAGAGAGAGCGGGCGGAGAGAGAGCGGGCGGAGAGAGAGCGGGCGGAGAGAGAGCGGGCGGTGAGAGAGAGAGCGGGCGGTGAGAGAGAGAGCGGGCGGTGAGAGAGAGAGCGGGCGGTGAGAGAGAGAGCGGGCGGTGAGAGAGAGAGCGGGCGGTGAGAGAGAGAGCGGGCGGTGAGAGAGAGAGCGGGCGGTGAGAGAGCGAGCGGGCGGTGAGAGAGCGAGCGGGCGGTGAGAGAGAGCGGGCGGTGAGAGAGAGAGCGGGTGGTGAGAGAGAGAGCGGGCGGTGAGAGAGAGAGAGCGGGCGGTGAGAGAGAGAGAGCGGGCGGTGAGAGAGAGAGAGCGGGCGGTGAGAGAGAGAGCGGGCGGTGAGAGAGAGAGCGGGCGGTGAGAGAGAGCGGGCGGTGAGAGAGAGCGGGCGGTGAGAGAGAGCGGGCGGTGAGAGAGAGAGCGGGCGGAGAGAGTATGGTCAGCTGAGAGGGGAGCAATGGAGAGCGAATAAGAGAGTTTGAGCGTAGAGTGTGTGAGTGGCTGAGAGGGGACCGAGTGACAACGAATGAGAGAGAGAAAGCAAGCATGAGCATAACAGCAAGAGGGAGAGAGAGAGAAGATCGGAGAGAAACCGGATTGAAGGAGTGCGCGAGAGAGGGGATAGAGCGTGAGAAAGATGGGGAGAGAGAGAAAGCGAGTATAAGAGCAAGACAGAGTATCAGAGTGTGAGCAAAAGAGGGAGCGAGTAAAAGTGAGAGAGAAGCAAAGAAATAGAGCAAGAGACAGGATAAGACAGGCAGTGAAAATCATGCAAAAAAAAAATCACATGCACATACAACATGTCTGGATGGAAACAGAATGCAACAGGTTGGAGGAGAAGCTCAGCAGCTTGCATTGAATTTTGGTGATGCAAAGACCTCTGGGGGTGGGGTCAGAGGTCAGGTGCTTCTATGACATTAAAAAGGTAGGGTCATCCCTGCTGACCTGGGACGGAGCAGGAGTGGTGGGCAAAAGGGAATATAGCTCCCTCTTTACCAGTGTGGAAATAGCAAAACGCGGAGCCCCGTGCTGGCCTCTCGGATGCGGAAAAGGGGATTTCTGTCTGGGGAAGGTACATGATGGTTGATCAGTAAACTGTACCAAGTCTCACCCTGATACATGAGAGGTCGGAAGGGGGTGGGGGGATAACTTCTCCTCTTAAACTGCAATCCCACCCAAAATTCTGCTTTGTGGTAATCACTAGAAAGAGCAGCTAATTCCAAACCCCCCGCCCCGTAATGAAATTAGATCCAAAAATCTCTGAATCTACTGATTTCTAAACAACTGCTGTTTTAAGGATTGACCACTGTATCAGTGAGCCACTCTCTCTCCTTTATCTGCCCACTGTCTGCTCCTCTCCCAGAATCCTCTGCTGTTCTCATCCTCACTGTTTATTGGTTCCTCCCTCCCAAGTGAGGGCGGTGACATCATCAGACTGGAATTAAAAGCTTCTTCTGATTCTAATCTGCCATGTTCTACCCCCAGGTTGCAGGGATTTTCAGAAGGATTTTCGTCCCATTTAAAGAAAGGTCCAAGAAGTTTAAGACGTTGTGTGGAGGTAGGTTCACAACTAAAGTAAAACATTAAACTACATACAGCTCAACCCCCTTATAACGCGGTGCTTGGGGTCCAAAGAATCACATCGCGCTATAAGCGGATCGCGTTAGAAATAATGTACAATTGTATGCATTGTACAATAAAGTATTTAAGATACCAATAATCGTGTTGTAAAGTATTCCTAAATACGAAAGTTGTGAGCCACGCTTGCATCGCGTTATAAGCGGATTCGCGTTGTAACGGATCGCGTTTTAACGGGGTTGAGCTGTAGTTTCCCTCCCGTAACTAACAATATTCATGGTGCGATAATGACCGATGCCTTTCCTTTATACGGATTGCATTTAAATAAATGACTAAGTATTGCAGCATTAACCGAAGGAGAATGACTGGGTTAGGTTTTGTAAGTGAAAGAGTCCCACATGAAGTCACATCTCCTCCGACTTAAAAGAATAAAAGGAGAATAGACAGATTGTAAGTACTTCCGGGCAGGTTTTAATGCTACCAGTCACACGGAAGGCAGAGTACACACACAGCACCATATAAAGACACACAAATGTAATATTAAACATGAACAATCCATGCGACAAGGGGGAAAATGATGACGGGGTTTCGATCTATTGTCAGACATGTACAGAATGCACAATGCAGGACTCGGGAGAAGAATGAGAGCAATGACAATAGACATTAGGATGAAGGGGTCCCTAGCCCACTGAGCTTACAATCTATGTGGGGATATGGGGAGCTCACAGAGACAGCAGGAGAGAATGTAAAGTCAGTGTATTAAGGGTCCCTGGAAGCTGCACAGAATTAACCAAAATGGTGACGTCATATTAAAATAGTTATTTAAAGAGGGGAGTTTAACCCCTTCACTGCCTGAGGAGCCAGCAATTAATTGTTTAGCATGTGCTGATGTTGCTTGACATGATCACGTCATGCGCTTACCATGATTTGCATGTGTGTGTAATTTCCTTGTATTAATTGGCCCGGTATAATAATGCTTTAATGGAATGTGTTGCTGGCCTCAATGGCAGTGAACAAGTTAAAAGTTAAGAAACAACAGAAGATCTGACAGAGACTGGAGAACAGTGCAAGATTATCAATATGCCCTAATCTTACATTATTTGCAGCCAAGACCCTCGGTGAGTAAATCCATCACAGCACCTCCAGATATAAAGCAGAATGCGGGAGAAGGTGCTACTATCAGAGAACCTAAACTACACTATACAAAAATAACAAAGGGATAACCTTTATTTTATTGGCCCAACATATCGGCTATCCTCTGGAGACCACACGACACCACACGACACCACACACACACACACACACACACACACACACACACACACACACACACACGACACACACACACACACACACACACACCTCCTAGCACAGGAGTGCTCAACTCTAGCCCTCAAGACCCTTCCCCCCCCAGATACAAGGGTTCAGATACACTTGAGTCAACGGCAGTGCCATGTTTAATAGGCTAAAGCAGCAATGCCCCTGGCCGTGTTTTAATTTTTTTACATTTTCATTCATTTGTTTGACAGCATTTCTACCTAGGGGTTTCCTCCAGGACTAAAGCACAGTCTCCCTCCCTCCCCCTTCCCCCCCCTCCTAAATCTTACTTACGAAGCCAATTGCATTGACACTTTTTTTTCTTCATAATGCCATTTTTGTGCCCAGCTACATGGGACATTGGTACGCAATACTACCAAATACACAGCAATGTGCTGCAGGACCCACCAAAGTCCTATTATTAAAAGGGTCTGGCCTGCATTTAAGGTTTTGCATGAATAAACTTGGGTGTTTAATTCCAGTCTGAATCCCTTACACCCCTCACTGAGGGACCCTGATGTTGTATACCAGCTCCATCACTCTGCAGGTCACACACGTAACCTCCCCAGCTAACCCCACATGCTTTCTCCGATGGCCATCGGTCCCTCCTGTTTGTAGAAGATCCGGCCTTTCGTTTTTTATGGTTCTTGCGATGATTAGTTCTCAGCATCTAATGCAATTATCCCTACAATCTTCCGTTTAGGGGTTTTACGCCTAGGTAATTACATAGCTTCCGCAAAAAGTAATCCCGATCACTGAGCTTTGCGCCAAATACCCAAATAGAGGCATTGTAAGTAATTCCAAGTCCCCTTTTTGAGTCTTGTATGGCGCTGTTCATATTCTTTAAATCATTAGGTACAGATTTACTAAACGGTGCCTAGCCATAGTGCACATTAACCCCTTCACTACAAGAGGGGCCTGCATCGCACTGCGAAGGCCCCTAACCCAAGTGAATAAACCGCGAGGCGTACCCACAGATACACTATTGGGTAAAACTCGGGCTGTGTCACCCTCCTCCTGGGTAATAAGGAACTCACGCATGGGATTCCTACACGTGCGCAGGGCACAGGGGAGCAGAGTCCTTGTAATGAACAGAAATCCCCCAAAACACTTTCCTATCCCATAACAGGCTGGTTCCAATAACCCTATTAATTCATTATAAATCGGGGTCTCCAATTAAAACAAGAAACGGACAGAAAAAAATAATGTCTTCAAGTTTCGAATGCCACCTGACCCCCCCCCCCCCTCTCCCCCCATGAATTGAAGCTGAATGGAACAATCGAAGATCTCTTTTGACAGGTGACTGGTCCAGGCTCACTGTTTCCATCACAACAGCCTTAGCCAATCAGAGGGCCCCATTTCTGTGCTACGGTGCAGTTTTAGCAGAAAGATAACAGGAAGGGAGCATTCTGATTGGCTGATTGATGATACATTTAGTTGTGGCTAAGTTACAAGTGAATTCACCAGAAGGTTTTAGTGAAACACACAAATCTTTCACCATCTGAATCTTCGAATGTGTGAAAAGGTGCAATGTTGCATTCTGGTGACAGCTCACATCCTCAACACACTTATTACCAGAAATAAAGTTATCCTTTCAGCAATATTATTTGTTCCCCCACTTAAAACAAAATACCCACACACGGAGATTACAGCAATTCATTTAAATTTATGCTGGTTTAAAGGTGCGGTCTCACTTACGCCGTAATAACCGTAGTGTACGGTTTAAAAAAAGATCATAAAATATTGGCACCTTTCAAATATGGCTTCCGTTGCATGTTCTAAGTAGAATTGCTATGTAACTCAGCCCCAATTTCTGCAGCATTCTTTCCCGTGACGCTAAACGTAACCAGAATCTGCCGTAAATCCGAAACGTAACTCAGATTATGAAAGGCACATTGGCGAAAGGTGTAACAGGACTGAGTGCTTTCACTTTACCACTCCGAAAAATGGCGATAAGTGAGACTGCACCGTTAGGGTTCTTAACTCCGTCGTGGCCTGAAACGCATCATGCGGCAGCGGAGGGGTTGAATTCACGCACACACACAGGATGGGCAGGTTCACAGGGGTTGAAATATGAACTTTGGAATAAATTCGAGAGAGTAAACCTAAGAAACGCCCAACTCTCCATTTTAAAAAAAAATTAAACCGAACAAACTTTTGTGGGGAAAAAAAAAGCGAAAATTTCTCACCCAAAAACCCCCAACACTTTCATGCTTGGGAATTTTTTTTTTTGCATCATTTAAAAAAAAAACTACAAAAAACACACATTCAAAACCAAAATCGGTTCCACCGCAAAACATGGGACATTTGGTTCTAGCAGTGAGTTTGCCGCCCTCAGTATAAACCCAGAGAAATACTATCGAGGGCACAGAACGTTACCTGCTTCCCCCCGCAGGGCTTTCTCCACGGCCACTCCCCGCTCCTCCAGCTGCCGCTGCTTCTCCTCCACCTGCTCCAGCTGCCGCTGAATGATCTACCGGCGGAGGAAAGAAATAATAGCCATTTAAAGGGTCAGTCACTACTAGGACCACAGTGAACTAATGACCGTGGGTGGGTTTAATGGAGCCATGTTGACACCCCCTCTGCGGGTTGGCCGTGCCCTGCATCCACTACCCTTCCAGCGACGGTTTGAGGTCTCTTACCTGAGCTCTGTGCAGCCTCTTCAGCTCCTCCTGCTTGGCTTGCCTCCGGGCAGCTTTCTGCACCCGCCTCGTGAGCTTAGCGTTCAGCTCCTCGTCAGTGTAGGTTTTCTGTGGGGAGGGGGCCCGGAGCAGTGAGGGCGTTAAACACTCACGGAATCAGGAGACTGCGCTCACGTGTGTATACAACAATCTGCCCCACCCCCACACCAAGTGCGCCTCTTCTCCAGCCCAGTCTAATTGCAAGCTCTTCAGGGCAGGGGATCCCTATTCCTTATATACAGCTTCACATCTGGTGCTTCTCCCCTCAGCATGAGGCCTCAGGATTTCACGGGACACATTTATTGTAAAGAGATGTGTGTGCAGATGTTCTACAATAGGAATACACAGGACGTGTGTGTGTGTGTTTGTGTGTGTGTGTGTGTTTGTGTGCGTGCGTGTATATTTTAACTGGTCTTTGTTATATATATATATATTATATATATATATATATATATATATATATATATACACACACGCACACACGCACGCATCATTTAAAGTAAAACTAAATATAAGTAAGAGGGTATTTCTTCCCCGCAGAGCTTACAATCTAAGTGGTTTGATGGAATACAAGACAAGTGGGTGTAATCAGAATAGACACGGATGATTTTGCACATGGGAATAAAGCAGTGCAAAGCCGGTGTTAGATTCAGAGCGCTAACCCCTGTGCTATCGGAGCGGCCTGCGTACAGTACCACGGCTCTGCATTTTAGTGCATGCCTTGCAGAGCGCTGCAGGCCGGTCCGGACATTGAAGCCGCCACGCACATGGCGTGCATTCTCCCGGATCTAGCGATCACTATGGATTTGATTGATTAATGTCTTTGTCCTCTCAGGGACGTAAACTACTTGTCGCTGCTAATTAATGGAAACACCAACGGAACGGCCCAGCGCAGCACACGGGTTAGAACCCCTGACTCTGCAATGATGTCGCCTTCTGTAACATCAACATAATAATATTCAATAAAAAGGCTATATTTTATTACATCTTGCCCTCCTCGGTATAGGAAAAAATGGTGGCTAGCATCCTGTCCGGCGAGCTGATGATTAACGTGCAAGTCACCGGAAAGCTTTGGTGCGTTCCAATGATGTCACTGTTAGGTGCTGGCTCCCAGGAAAGGGCGCAGATGGCGGCCGTTACTGCTACCCCAGCAAAAAGATGTGTAGAAAAAATTAAATCAATCAAAAGTGGATCTGTCATAAACTGGTGCTAATGGAATATGTGTGTGTATGTATATACCATACACATTTTAAGTTATGGTGGGTGAAAAAGGCGACAAGAAACCTCCACCATATAGCATTATATCTATCTGTATATCTGTATATATATATCTGTATATATATCTATATATCTATAAACCATCTGAGCGCCTGGTGGGTTAATCATTGATTCACCCGTTTCATATATCTATAAACCATGTTGAATGGTTTTGAAGCAAAAGGTGGCACTGTGTGCTCATTTGCATGTCATTTCCCAGAATCCCTTGCTGCAGTGGAAGTGCTGTGTGCTGGGTGATAATGGTGAAAGGCGGGGTTGCAGACCTGTCTAAGACATGCAAATGAGCATACAGTAATATTTCTATTTGCTATATGCTTTGCTGTGGAGGGTTTTTGTCACTATATATATATATATATATATATATATATATATATATATATATATATATATATAATAAAAATGCAGGCATTAACACCTTCCCTGGGCCGGGGATGCGTTGCAGGGCCCCTGGCAGAGACGGTGTTAGGGAGCTGAGGCTGGCGGACAAGCGGTTAAAAGTAGTGGGGAGGGATATGTAATGATGTTACTACCTTTGATGAGTATGACCTCCTGAATGCCAAGGCGTGGGGGACAAACACCGACTAATACAACACAGCGGGGGGGAAACGGAGCAAAATAAACCGGTTAAAAGCAAATTAAATCAAATAAAACAAAAACGTACATGAATCATTAATGGCATGAAATTAATTTCTTTGCTGCTGGAGTGCGCTGCAAGGGACTGTGGGAAATCAGGCTGGCTTTTTGGAAAAAGGGACACACAAACAAACACACAGACACACACACAGAGACACAGAGAGAGACACACACACACACACACACACACACACACACACACACACACACACACACACACACAAACACACAGACACACAGACACACAGACACACAGACACCTTCTTACTAAGGAATCCTCCACTTCCACATTAACTAATTTCATCTAATAAAGACAAGTGCAAACACAAAGACCCAACATAGTGACGTCTGTAATAAAAAGTACTTGCGGTTAAGAGAAATAAGATGCGCTCCCTGGGGTGCATGACACGAAAGCAGATCTGTGGAAACCCGTCCGATCACGCCAGCCACAGATCCGCTTCCAATTCATGCACCTCGGGGAGCGCCTTTTATTTCCCTCTCAACCGCAAGTACTTTTTGTTACAGACGTCACTATGTTGGGTCTTTGCGTTTGCTCTTCTCTTTATTAGATGAAATGAGCTAAGGTGAATGTGGAGGATTCCTTAGTAAGAAGCTGCAAGGCCACTAAGACTGATGTTTAACGGACACTGACTTTACTAACCTACCTGTGGAATCAGCATCTATGAAGACTGACCGCATGGCCAATATGGTTTGTACTTTCTGTTTTGCGCGCTGATTTATTTCTTTTTACAAATTATTATATTAACATCATTAAACAAGGAAATTTGACTCTACAGAGAACTTTTGTGCTCGCCCCCCTATGTGGACTATTTATGGAACTGGGCGAGAGTGGTGACGGCCCGTACCTAACCTGGCGATACTAACCAGCTCTCGCCGGTGATACCGAGAGGCGGAAGCCCCCCCGGGACAAACACCGAGGCGGAGAAAGACAAGACGGATTGCGGACTCCCCAGCTATGGTCCTTTCTTTACAAAAAAAGGCTTATTATAAACAGAACGGGATGTGAGTGTAAACTTTTTAAATCTTCAATCCTGCCTGTAATTATTAAACCTCTTGGCGCTATTTTTTGGTTGTTGCAGGTTTATATTTGAACCCTGTGTGGTAGAGAGGATCACATCACCACAAGCAGCAAAAAAACCTTCCACGGATATCCCCCACATTACCAAGAGACTCGGTATAAGCCGTGTTTCATCTAAGACGGGCGCTCAACTCCAATCCTCAAACCCCCTGAACCGGTCAGGTTTTCAGGATATCCCTGCTTCAGCAAAGGTGGCTCAATCAGAGTCTGATTGAGCCACCTGTGCTGAAGCTGGGATACCCTTGGGGCTTGAGGACTGGAGTTGTGCACCCCTGATCTATTGTTCAGCATTCAAATGTAAATCTTCCATAAATTACACTCAAATATAGTTTACACACTGATGTGACACACACACACTGACACGCATACATAAATACATGTACACACATATATACAAACACATAGCTTGATTTCTGGAGAATTATGTGTTCCAACACAAATATAATTACTAGCAGAAGATAAGCCGAGACCTGTCCTGTTACAAGTGTCCACCTCATGGTAACACCTCAGGTCAGCGCGGTTATTTGCTGCCAATAACTGTGTACATGCAATGCACGTATCTGCTCTCCGAATCACACAGCAGCCCTGTATGCACACTTCAGGCAGCAAGAGGTTAAAATGCTAACACACAATACACAAGGAGCCAGAGGCTGCAGAATTGAATCAGAGAACCCCAGTCATCCTGTATATATCAGGAAACAGGCCATTTGTGAGTATTTGCAGGAGGTAATTGGGTAGAGGTAATTCCTGGTTTGGAAATACAAAATAAATGATTTCCCCCCCGCAATGCGTTTTAGGCCCCGCTGACAGCAAAGGGTTAAATGGAACGTTGCATCATGATACAATGTATCAGAGCGGCCCTCACCACATGTCACATTGTATTTCCTGCTATTGAGGTGGGGGATACAGTGCAGGGAGGCATCACAGTGGCGGGAGACGATCATTCCCTTCTCATTTCTCAGGCTCCTTGTGAAATGTTATTAATAATCATTAATATCACACTTATGGCGAAAACACAATTAAACAATGACTGAACTGATGATGCAAAGGCATGAATGATTATGAAACGATTCGCATAGCTAATGATCGGCACACAGTAATCACTCCGCAGCAGGATAATGAGATGTTCACACCTGCCAATTAGCACTAGGGGCGTCAGACATGTCAACTCACTGATCTGGAGTCAGATCTGGAGTCACTCTCCCTGTATTAGTGCGAGCAGCCTCATTGACTTTTAAATGGAGTATGATACAAATCAGTCGTTTCCAATTAAAATACCGTGTGATGGTGAACAAGCCATAATCGCGCTGATTTTGGTCCTTCGGTGTTGGCGTGTAAGTGTGTAATATTATATAGGAGTGGCTTAGTGAGTATAGACACTGATTGTAAACAATGAGTTTGAATCCCTGGTTCAAATCCCGGTGTCAGATCCTTGTGACCTTGGGCAAGTCACTTTATCACCTTGTGACCTTGGGCAAGTCACTTTATCACCTTGTGACCCTGGGCAAGTCACTTTATCTCCTTGTGACCTTGGGCAAGTCACTTTATCACCTTGTGACCTTGGGCAAGTCACTTTATCACCTTGTGACCTTGGGCAAGTCACTTTATCTCCTTGTGACCTTGGGCAAGTCACTTTATCTCCTTGTGACCTTGGGCAAGTCACTTTATCTCCCTGTGCCTCAGGCACCAACGCCACCTGGGCAGGGACTGTGTATGTAACAATCCTATGTGCTGCGTCCCGCGCTATACTGTAATTGTGGCGCACTTTGAGTCCCGTTGGGAGAAACGTGCTATATGAAATAAAGTTATTATTATTATTTTTATATACACACAAACTCTCACTAATCTAACAGACCGATCTATGAAGGAGAGGGACAGAGGGTTTATGTATGTATATAACAGCAGTCTACACGTGGAGGGTCAGGTTCACACACGAGGGGTAAAAGGAGCACAAATAATTGATCCGTGTAAAGGAGCAGTCCCACTTCTTAGTGCACAATAAAGTCAGAGCACTCAGCCACGCGACACTGTTGCTAGGCAGGTTTAACAGCTTTTCAACCTGAGGCTCCAACAGCCAAACTACACACAGCAGGGAGTGTAGGACATGCAGCCTTTGTAGTGGACTCAGGTTGACAAGGCAATATAGCGGCAATGCCGATGTTGCTGTGACAGAACACCAGCATACTACAACTATTTAGGGATGAGCCAACTCCAGTCCTCAAGGGCCACGACAGGTCAGGTTTTAAGGCGATCCCTGCTTCAGCACAAGTGGTTCAGTCAACGACTGTGCCGAAGCAGGGATATCCCGAATAACTGACTTGTCGGTGGCCCTTGAGGACTGAAGTGGCCCATCCTCGATTTAGGCTAATTAAAGGGGGCACTCCCTGTTAGGACCAAAGTGCCCGAATGACAGTGACATGTATAAGGGCTCACATCGAGGTTACCAAAATCTGACCCTTGGGAGGGGTTTCGATTTCCTCTGGATGCTCCCATTATCTGATATCAATGTATGTGTTCAACAAGAGCTTGCATAAGCAATGCCCCTGCCCCCTCTTATCTGTATTGGTTTTATTGATTAAGGAAAGGGTGGGATAAGGGTGAAGAAAGCACTTGATTGACAACCCCCCAACCCCCCTTTTCCCTATTCAGTGTCTAAAATGTGACATTTGTCATTCATTTTCAAGTCAAATCTTTGCTTTTAGTTCAGTTACATTTGCCTATGGAAAACAATCATTTTGTTACTTTTTTATTTTATATTACAAAAGGTTGATTTTTTTTTGGGGGGGGGGGGAGGGAGGGGAACTGGCTACGTGGGATTGTACCTTGAAGTGGGACGGCCCTTTTAAGGACACTACATAACTGTCTAAGGATTCAGGGCCAAAGGTCGTCTCTGCTGGACTGAAAGGTTCAGATAAACGGACACAGCTGGGAGTAGCGGAAACGCAGAATGACATCACACGCTTGGTATCACTGTGCAGACTTCTCTTTGTTTATCTGGAACTGGATGTGTGAGTTTTTATTAGCGCAAGGGTGCTCAACTCCAGACCACAAGCATCGCCCCTCCCCACAAACAGGTCAGGTTTTCATGATATTCCAGCTTCAGCACAGGTGGCTCAGTTTGTCCCTGATTCAGAACAGGTGGCTCAATCAGAGGCTCAGTCCAACTGTGCCAGGGGCGTAGCTATAGCCGGGGGCCTGCGCTTTTGGGGGGCCCGCTCTCACCCCGTCGGCGGCCCATCTGTCTCTCTAGGGGAGAGGGAGGAGAGAGAGGTTGGGGATGAAAGAGGAGAGGATGGGGGGGAGGGAGGAGAGAGAGGATGGGGGGGAGGGAGAGGATGGGGGGGAGGGAGGAGAGAGAGGATGGGGGGGAGGGAGGATGGGGGGGATGGAGGAGAGGATGGGGGGGAGGGAGGAGAGAGAGGATGGGGGGGAGGGAGGAGAGAGAGGATGGGGGAGAGTTGAGGGGTAGAGATGATGAGTAGGAGGAGGAGGGGGAGAGATGATGGGGATGGATGGGGAGAGATGATGATATAGAGGATCAGGTAGAGGGATAAAAAAAAATTGCAGTCAGAATGAATATTAATGGCGCCCTGAAAAATGTTTTGCCCGGGGGCCCGCGAATGTCCAGCTACGCCACTGACCTGTGCTGAAGCTTGGATATCATGAAAACCTGACCGGGGAGGGGGGGGAGGCTCGAGGTCTGGAGTTGAGCACACCTATATTAGAGGACGATCTGTGCTGTATTAACTTCGTCTATATGTGTATATATGAGGTATATACCATTATATAGTATATATAACTAAGAACGTCACAATTTCCAGAACTGGATACAATGAAGTAGTGAGTATCTCATCCCACGGAAAATAAAACAAAGTAGCAAATATAAGCAGAGAGAAACTTCCACTTTTTGCAATAGCTCCATTGTCCTCCTGCCCACAGACTGCACATGGGGGGTTCCAAGATACTCCGCACTATCATACAATGCAGCACGTTTTTTTGTGTGCGGCCAGATCATGGTTTTCACACTGCACCGCGCGTTTGCGGTACGACCCAGCTGTATTCCTGATCACAACCAGGCTACCTCGTCTTTCCACGTCTGAAATTCGCTGCCCAGGTGGAAGGCATCATATATCAGCTGAGAGGGCGGGGGCGTGAAGAAATAAATAAATATATACATACATACACATACATTGTGGGAGAGAACAAAACATGGCAGGAGGTATCCAACCACAGTTATCAAATCTGCTACCGTGCGACATTTTACAAACAGGCTGCTCAGGGTGGTTTTATAACCCCATTGCTGCCATGACACGTTGGCAGCAAAGAGGTTAAGAGTGCATTTCTGTGAAAATAAAGCGAATTTAATACTGACAGCTTTTTTTATAAGCCCCTTTGTGATTTCTACAGTGAGTCTTTCCTTTCTCTTTTTCTATCAGCACAGAGAGTTATACTGTAGGCTGCGGGAGTGTAAATAATGGCTGCAATACTAAATGAATTTTTTTGTAAGTGCTCCAATTTCTGGGTTTTGCCCTCAAACCTATGTGTGTGTGAGTTGCACTTTTATTTAACCCCGGAGGCTACGTTCCGCCAGACTCGCACACACAGGGCATCCTGCATTGTAGCGGATACATTCAATCTGAATCCCCCTATCACCTGTCAATGCTTTCCTTGGAATGTTCCATTATCCCAGAATGCCTGTTACACGTGAGGTCACGGAACCCCGGGAAACCCCTGCTCACCTCGCGCTTGGATTTCTCGGACGCTCTCTCTAGGACGTCATCGCTGGACAGGTCGGAGTCTTCCGAAAAGCTCAGGTGACGCCGGAGCTGGAGGTCTGGGGGACAGGAGACGAGGACGGTGAAACCTACTGTATGGCAATGCTGAAGTGGTCAAGATGAACACACGTGTACCAGCATCTCTCACTGCCACATGTACTCTAAATGTGTTGTTCAGCAGATCTGAATTCTCTCTCCTCCCCCCGCAAAAAAGCAACTGCTTTGTCTTTGGGACCCTGTTTAGAGAAGACGACTAAGACGTGAGTGTGTTACCTACAAAAGCCTTAAGAATGTACATTATTTATTATTAATATATATATCTCTACATTTTTTCATTGAGTTGATGTCACTCTGACCTCACCCTTATTTCTGAATCTGAGCACCCCGCCCCACCTTTTAAGTTTCCCATTAGGATGGCCAATCCCCAGGTTGGGAGACACTGCCTTACCTGCTGCTTTAATCATGGGTTCCACCTTGGCTTTCCCAGAGTCCACAGTAGTGCTGCTAGAAGGGGTGCTGGGAGAAGACTTCTCCTCCACCAGCTTCTTCTTCTTCTTCTTCTCCTTCTTATACCCAGAGAAGACAGACTTCCAAAGTGACTTGGGCTTGGTGCCCTCCTCCGGCGCCTGTTTATCAGATGATCGGCCAGCCTCCCCCTTTGGCTTCTTCTCCTTCTTCCTAGGGGAGAATAGAGACGGCCTCTTCTTGCTCTTGCCTCCCGACCCCTCCGAGGAGGTGACCGAGCCGTCTGCGGGAGAGGGCGACTGGAAACGCTCATAAGTGGCCTCGAGTTTCAGAGTGGGCGCCTCGGATTCCGCCCTGGCGCTTGCGGGCTCTGCTGGGAGCTCTTTGGCTAGAGTGGCAGAGGGAACCATGGGCACTTTGGATGACCTTGCGGCCGCTGCAATTTCCAGCTGCCTCATCTTGCTCAGCTGCTGAGCCATAGCGTCCCGCAGCACCTGGCTCTTCACCGACTTTTCCCGTGCCCTTATCCTCTCCTCTGCTCGCTCCTTGGCCTCTGGGGTCACCTGCGGTAGGAGTCTCTTCCTGTGGGACCCCCTCTCCAGAGATGATGGGAGTTCCCCGTTTTCTTTGGTCAGCGGCAGACGCTGGGGTTTTGACCAGCTGGTCGGCGGGGTGAAGAACCTCTCCTGGATACTGGAGTTCTCCGTTCTGTCGTCATAGGTGTCCTCCACGTCATCTGCAAAGGGAATCTCGTCCACGCTCTCCACGAAAGACTTGCGTGCTTCATTCTCCCGTGGCGCAGGCTGCGGGACTTTTGGGGGTTTGACCTGTGTCTGGGTGGGCTGGGACACAGATTCTGGCCCGTTTTGCCAACAGGCACCATGCGACTTTCGCCGCAGTGTGGCTGGCTCCTCCCCCTGCGGCGGGGGCGGAGGTGGGCTGGATGGAGGAGTCAGCATGGCAGAGTCCGAGGTGTTAAAGCTCTCGCTCGCAGCGGTGCGGGTGTTGGAGTTGCTGCCGTTCAAGCCCAGGCCAGAGCTGGTGGACAGGTCCCTCCTCTCTCCTTCTGAGCTCTTCAGCTCTCTCTCGGACGGGGATATAGGGGTCAGGGGGGAGAGCAGCTCGATGTCCAGCCTAGGAGGATTTGCTCTCCTGAGGGCTGGCTGGGTCCTTGAGAGCGGAGACTTCTTCTCCTCGGGGGAGGGCTTAACTGCTTGGGATCGAGGGGCTGTCGCCTCTAGAGCGGTGAAGCTGACTTCAGGAGTCCGGCATCTGTCCACAGGGGTCAGCCCAAGGCTGCGGCGAATCTCGGCGCTCTTCATCCAGAACTCTTCAATCAGGTCAATGCGCTTCAGGGCCTCTTCTGCGTTGGGGCTGGTGATTTTTTCGGTGCCCCCCACACGGCTCGTGAGGGGCAGTTTCACCAGCGGGGTGGAGGTAATGACTGGTGACGGCTGCAGACACACAGGGGACCTGGCAGGGGCAGCGATGGTCACCTCCGTGGATGGCAAAGGCTGGGAGCAGATAGGGGCCACTGGGGAACTGGCGGGACGCGAAAGGGGCGTGAGCGAGGGGGATTTTATGGGGCTTGAGGGGACAACAGGTTCCTGTGACGGACTCGGCTGGGAGCGGACGGGTGAGAGGGGTGTCAGGGATTTTGGTTCGACAGGGGAGGTCACTTGACTTCTGTCCCGAGGAGGAAAGGGATCTTCAAAGAATCGGCCCCCAGGAGACTTTACTCCTTGGGGAGAAGTTACATGAACCTGGACAAAGAAGAGAGATCAGAGCTGGTCAACATTTTTCTTTAAAGTTACGTGGTACATGAGGTTGCAAAAAGACATATGTCCATCAAGTTCAACCGATGCAAAATGTAGACGACAGACACTTTATCGTATTTTTGTATTTACAGTATTTTGATCCAGAGAAAGGCAAACAAAAACACCCCCAGGGAAAAATAATCTAATGATGTCTCATAAGGGAAAAAATTAATTCCTGACTCCAAATAATCAGATTACTCCCTGGATCAAAATCCTTCCCATGTATACTTATTTGGTATATCCCTGTATACCTTTCCTTTCTAAAAAGATGTGCCAACCTTTTTTTGAAGATATCGATTGTATCTGCCCTCACAGTCTCCATGGTTAATGAATTCCACATTGTAACTGCCCTTACTGTAAAGAACCCTTTCCTTTGTTGATGGTGAAATCTCCTTTCCTCCAATCTTAAGGGATGACTCTGTGTCATTTGTACTGCCCTTGATGAATGCCTCTTTCTAAATCCCCTTATATTGTCCCAAAATATATTTGTATATAGTTTTCATATCCCCTCTTAGACACCTCTTTTCTAATGCAAACAAATGTAATTTAGCTAGCCTCTCCTCATAAGTCAGATTGTCCATCCCCTTTATTAATTTGGTGGCTCTTCTCTGCACTCTCTCTAGTTCCATAATGTCTTTTCTAAGTAGTGGCGCCCAAAATTGTACTCCATACTCAAAGTGTGGTCTTACTAATGCTTTGTAAAGGGGCATAATTATGTTTACTTCCCTTCCATCCATTGCCCGTTTGATGCAAGATAAGATCTTGTTTGCCTTTGCAGCTACTGCATGAATTTGGGCACTATTGCTAAGCCTGCTGTCTACAAGCACTCCTAAATCCTTCTCCATCAAGGATTCTCCTCATTTTCCCCCATTTAATGTTGTATGTCGCCCGTATATTCTTGTTTCCCAAAAGCATGACCTTACATTTATCTGTATTAAACCTCATTTACCTGCTCACGTTTCTAGTCTCTCCAAGTCCATCTGGAGAGAAATGACATCCTGCTATCATCCTCCTACCTTGCACATTTCGAGACTTTGTGCTCTATGTCAACCTCAAGGTCATTAATAAACAAGTTACAAAGCGGGGGTCCCAGTACCGATCCCCGAGGTACTCCACTCACAATTTTTGCCCAACCTAAAAAAGCTTCCATTTATGACAACTCTGCTGTCTATCCTTCAACCAGATTTCAATCCAAGAGCAAAATGCACAATCTATCCTTCAAAACAGACTGGATCAGCACTCAAATAGTAAATCACAGAAAATTAAGGACTTCTGCTTTCCTTTTGAACTCACAAAGTTTCTTCCTTAATGTATCAAAAAAAGCAGCAATACAGAAAAAATCAGCACACACAGGGAGAGGAAAAGTTAGCAGACACGCACTGTTATATGAGCACAATACAGCAGCCTGCGAAGGGGCCAGGAGGCCTTGAAACGTTGCTCTATTGTGCACATATAACAGTGCGTGACTGCTAACTTCTCCTCTCCATGTGTGTGCTGATTGTTTCTGTATTGCTGCTTTTTTTGATACATTAAAGAAACTTGGTGACACCATAAGCAAAACGTAAGTCCTTCATTTTCTGTGACGTACTTTTAGAGTGCTGATTCAGTTGTTTTTTTGCACAGTTGTATGCATCTAGCGGTATTGATGCAGGACCATAGCACCTCCATCTGAAGTACAGGCATACCCCG